>NC_136906.1:1817115-1834615 GCF_949606895.1 Notothenia rossii | reverse complement strand
TGTTACAAAATCCAAGATGGACAATAAACACAGAGACTTATGCTGGCATGAATGTGGCAAGCGAGGTACATTGCTGCACCTACTCTGGGAATGCCCAGCGGTAAAAAAACGTTGGTCAGAAGTAATATCCTTATTATCTGAATCTTTAAAAGTTAATTTCCCTATATGTCCCATTGCATGTCTACTGGGTCTCAAGCCAGATGGCAATGTTGCAAGGACTACCGATCGGCTCTGGACATTGGGCTGTTTAGCCACAAAAAGACTCATCCTACTAAACTGGAAGGAACGCAAACCAGCCTGCTTTACTAGGGACTCATGGCTGAGGGAGTATCTGGACCGACTGAACATGGAGCGTGCAGCTTCTCTGCTGGGGGATTTTGAGGGGAGACAGGAGGATTGCGGTTCACTGTCCACAGCTCTCCTATCTGACCCTGTCCATATGGCATCTCCTGTGTAATGTATAATGTATGTAATGTCCTGTGTATGTCACAATCAGCTGTTTTAGGAAGTCCTCCTTGCATCCCCCCCCCCCCCCCCCCCCCCCCCCCCCTGTTATGTTTTGTTTAGTTGTTTGTTGTTACATGTTTTGTTGTATGTTCTGTTACCTGGAGCAATGTCTGTTTATTTTATAACTGAAAAATTAAAATATATTTAAAAAATAAAAACATTTAAATTGATGTAATAAAGGAACTACAGCACGGTCACATGACTTCACGTCACCACCGCTAAGCTAAAGGTGGCTAATGTTGGGCTATAAAGGAACTACAGCACGGTCACATGACTTCACATCACCACCGCTAAGCTAAAGGAGGCTAATGTTGGGCTATAAAGGAACTACAGCACGGTCACATGACTTCACATCACCACCGCTAAGCTAAAGGAGGCTAATGTTGGGCTATGAAGGAACTACAGCACGGTCACATGACTTCACGTCACCACCGCTAAGCTAAAGGTGGCTAATGTTGGGCTATAAAGGAACTACAGCACGGTCACATGACTTCACGTCACCACCGCTAAGCTAAAGGAGGCTAATGTTGGGCTATAAAGGAACTACAGCACGGTCACATGACTTCACGTCACCACCGCTAAGCTAAAGGAGGCTAATGTTGGGCTATAAAGGAACTACAGCACGGTCACATGACTTCACGTCACCACCGCTAAGCTAAAGGTGGCTAATGTTGGGCTATAAAGGAACTACAGCACGGTCACATGACTTCACGTCACCACCTCTAAGCTAAAGGAGGCTAATGTTGGGCTATAAAGGAACTACAGCACGGTCACATGACTTCACGTCACCACCTCTAAGCTAAAGGAGGCTAATGTTGGGCTATAAAGGAACTACAGCACGGTCACATGACTTCACGTCACCACCGCTAAGCTAAAGGTGGCTAATGTTGGGCTATAAAGGAACTACAGCACGGTCACATGACTTCATGTCACCACCGCTAAGCTAAAGGTGGCTAATGTTGGGCTATGAAGGAACTACAGCAAGGTCACATGACTTCACGTCACCACCGCTAAGCTAAAGGTGGCTAATGTTGGGCTATGAAGGAACTACAGCACGGTCACATGACTTCATGTCACCACCGCTAAGCTAAAGGTGGCTAATGTTGGGCTATGAAGGAACTACAGCAAGGTCACATGACTTCACGTCACCACCGCTAAGCTAAAGGTGGCTAATGTTGGGCTATAAAGGAACTACAGCACGGTCACATGAATTCATGTCACAACTGCTAAGCTAAAGGAGGCTAATGTTGGGCTAAAAAGGAACTACAGCACGGTCACATGACTTCACGTCACCACCGCTAAGCTAAAGGAGGCTAATGTTGGGCTATAAAGGAACTACAGCACGGTCACATGACTTCACGTCACCACCGCTAAGCTAAAGGAGGCTAATGTTGGGCTATAAAGGAACTACAGCACGGTCACATGACTTCACGTCACCACCGCTAAGCTAAAGGAGGCTAATGTTGGGCTATAAAGGAACTACAGCACGGTCACATGACTTCCCGTCACCACCGCTAAGCTAAAGGAGGCTAATATTGGGCTATAAAGGAACTACAGCACGGTCACATGACTTCACGTCACCACCGCTAAGCTAAAGGAGGCTAATGTTGGAACTACAGCACTAACAACCAAAAACACATTCAGACAACCATTGACTTCCGGGACAGGAAGTGATGAAATGCTGAGTCATTTGATGTGCGTCTATACTCTGTCATGTCAGTAAAATGGGGTTTACATTTTAGAAGAGTTCACTTTCTCTTCTCTGTTATTTATTGAAGCTGTGTGTGTGTGTGTGTGTGTGTGTGTGTGTGTGTGTGTGTGTGTGTGTGTACACACGCGTGAGTGTGTGTGTCTGTGCGTGTCTGCACGTGTCTGATGTCGTAGTTTGTACAGATTGCAGCGTGACAGAATGTTCTGTTTTTTTTTTACCAACCACCCGGTGCCCCTCCCTTCGCTCTTTCTATTTATAAAGCTGAACATGCACTCATCTGTAATTGATCACTACTTGTTCTTCTGCAAATCCTAACCTTTCATCACTGAGAAATACATCGAACTCCCTCAGCACTGGTGCATTAAAAAATATATTACAAATATCTCTGCAGTCGTTCTTTCATCAATTACTTCTGTCAAATCCACCAATAATCTCTCTCTCTCACTCTCTCTCTCTCACTCTCACTCACTCTCTCACTCTCTCACACACACACACACACACACACACACACACACACACACACACACACACACACACACACACACACACACACACACACACACACACACACACACACACACACACACACACACACACACACACACACAGACACACACACACACACACACACACACACACACACACACACACACACACACACACACACTCACCCTTTCTCGTCTCCCTCTGATGAGTTGCTGTCCTGCTTGTTGGACATTGGTTCCATGAAGCCTCAGTCCTGTCCAGCAGCCAATCACAGGACAGGAGGAGGCGGGCCTTGAGCTGGCCAGCCTGCTCAGCATTCGCCGGCGGGCCCGTCACTCGATAACCATCTGAGGATCTGCGTAGGGATTGGCTGAGAGGGGCACGGGGGACGGGACATCACTGGAAGCATCAGAGCGCTGGAGAGAGAAGACAGAGAGACATTAAAATCAATGAAATGCTATTTGTACATTTATTATGATATGTTTTGTTTATTGATTAGATGTTTACATTATTTTATTACATATTTGTTTTGTTTATATTTTTTATTATATTAAGTGATATTTTTTATATATTTATTTTGTATATTTTTATATATTTAAAAGCAAGTTCAAACCCCACTGCAGTCAGCATGTCGTTGTGTCCCTGAGACACTTCACCCCAAAGTGCTCCTGTGGGGATTGTCCACAGTATTGAGTATGTAACTCGGTTTGGATAAAAGCGTCTAACAAGTGGCATGTGATGTTTACAGTAGATCTGCCTCAGTGTTTCCTCACTGTGAGGACCGGCCACAGGGGGGCAGCAGAGTGTGGTCATATGACCTCAGCTGACCTCCCCTCACCCTGCAGGAACACACATGCACATGCAACATCTGCATTATTATGATTAAATATTCGTTTTTTTTTGTTGGCACCTGGGAGATTTTTAACATCCTTTGGTCTTATTGATCTATTATTATAATAAGCAGTGTTTTATTTCACCATTTAGCATTTCATTTGGAGCCCTTCTTAGTCTATTCTACTTGCATTCATTCCACTTCTCCTGCACTACCTGCACTTTAGTCTCGCTCTATTTTTTTTTACCGTTTTTCTGTTTGTTTTGTATATATTTATGTTGTAATTGTATTGTTTTCTGACCTGTACATATGCTTCAGGTAGATGTTCCTTTTTACTGTGAGGGTCGTATCACATGCTGTACACACAGTGAAGCCCTGTTATTGTGTCTAAGGGACAAAACGACATGCTGACTGCAGTGGGACTCAAACTTGCTATCCCCTGATTCGAAGTTCAGCACACTATCCACTGAGTCACAGCCGCCCACCACCAGTAAAGCCCTCTATGTGTTATTGTGATATTAGGCTATATAAATAAGGTTTGATTTGAATATAATTGCTTATTTTGAAGGGTTACTTTCCTTAAGAGTGATTAATTTACAAACTAACTGTTTATATTGTATTAAAACAAATATGTCTGGGTTTGTATATGTTATGTCATGTTGTTTATATGTTAGGTCAAGAACACATTCTGATTTATCTGAGCTGAGCATCAGGGTATTAAGATCATCTAGAGCCAGTTAACACACACAAATATACGCAATCATTTACAAGACTGTCGGCTTCATAAACATGTCCTCCTACCTCTGAGGAACCGAAGGGAACCCACAAACACACTTTAACCAACACACACCAACAACTATTCAAGTACTTTACAAAAGACTCCTGTGGTTTCCCATCACTAAAAGAGAGTTTTGCCATGCCTTAAAGTATAATAAAATATTTGGTACTGGAAATAAAAGGTCATTATTTGATGTCCATGTAGTAACTATTTTTAAAATGGTCTGTTTTTACTGAGAATAAAGATAAGCTGCACTTCTACAGACGAGCCAGCAGAGGGCAGCAGAGTGTGAGAGATCACACACACACACACATACCATGTATACATCACTTCAGGGGACATTACATTGACTTAACCCTAAACAAGTCTTCACCTTAAAATGTATTCATGATGTCCCCATAAGGGGGGCGAGTCCCCACACGTGACTGTGGAAACATATTTAGGTCCCCACAAGTATAGTAATGCTAGGCCACACACAAACACACACACACAAACGGCAATCACTTCTCGTCACATTGTGTATTCATGACAGACGCCTCGCATAAATACATTTAAATTACATGTTTTGCTCGTAATGTCTCTTTTCCCATACAGCTGCTCATCTATTGTCCACACAGGTTTTAAGCTTGGATTCAAAACGGATGTTAATGCACAGCAGAACGTTTGTATGTAGCGATGAAGAGATAAGCCACTAGACAAGGCTTCATCACACAGACAGACGGACGGACGGACGGACGGACGGACGGACGGACGGACGGACGGACGGACGGACGGACGGACGGACGGACGGACGGACGGACGGACGGACGGACGGACGGACGGACGGACGGACAGACAGACAGACAGACAGACAGACAGACAGACAGACAGACAGACAGACAGACAGACAGACAGACAGACAGACAGACAGACAGACAGACAGACAGACAGACAGACAGACAGACAGACAGACAGACAGACAGACAGACAGACAGACAGACAGACAGACAGACAGACAGACAGACAGACACACACACACACACACACACACACACATACACACACACACACACACACACACACACACACACACACACACACACACACACCTCCTGTTAGTACATGATATCTTCCTCAAACTGATCAGGGATGTCTGTGATCAGTTGCTCTGCAGGTAACACTCGTATAGTTCCATTTTACCCCAACAGGCAGAACAATCTGGAGCATCTTTGTTAGATTTGCTTGAACAAATAGTTAAATTCTGAATTAACTAAGAGCAAAATGAACAATTAAAAAAATGCTAACAATGTACATTAATCTAAATGTGACAGGTGCAGTTTAAAGAGGTGGTGATGTTCATGCAGACTGTTCAAACTGTATGAACATCAACTTGACAGGTCATATGATTACTATTATTATATTGCAATAGGAGCCCGTTGCTGCCTCTCTTCACTTCTGGTCTCACGCTAACGGCACGTTGTTATCACGAGAGATGAATCGGATCAAAAGCAAAGATCATTATTTCATAAGATTTCTGAGACGCCTCTGTCAACGGCAGCTAACTGTTGAGTGATCAAATCTAAATCCAACCGCACTGAGCCAACAGTCACAGTGTTTGATAACAGCTGTTTGAATGGAATTAAGTTAAATAAATAGTCGCTCTCGGATCTGACAACGTTCCTCTGTGTTTGCTGATCCTGTGCAACATGTTTTCATTCATGCACACTGAAAGACACTAAGTAAATACAAAGAGCAATGAACCCAGCTCAACCCAACCCTGCTCCACACACACACACACACACACACACACACACACACACACACACACACACACACACACACACACACACACACACACACACACACACACACACACACACACACACACACACACACACACACACACACACACACACACACACACACACACACACACACACACACACACTTGTAGTCTGCTGAGGCTGATTGGAGGAGAAGCAGCAGTTTCATCACAGATATCCCCCTCCCTCTCCACTTCCTCCCTTCCTATCACCCACCCTCTCTCTGTGTAATCACTCCCACATAATCAACAAAAAGAGAGAGAGAGGAGAAAGAGAGAGAAAGAGAGAGAGAGAGAAAGAGAGAGAGGGGGGGGAACCAGAGCCCCAAAAAGAACAATCACAGCAGGTTTTACAATCTAATTCCAGTTCTGCAACAACAGGAGCACACACACACACACACACACACACACACACACACACACACACACACACACACACACACACACACACACACACACACACACACACACACACACACACACACACACACACACACACACACACACACAAAAACAACTCAAGAAATGTAAATATTGAATCTGTCAAAATACAATGTGCTGGACATACATTATCAAAACCGTTACTTACCCGACAGCAGAAGTGCAGTTAGCTCTGCAGCTGCTATCTGATGTTAGCATTGGGATGTTTACAGTTCGCAGGGTGCATGTTTAACATGGAAATAATCCATGATGGTGAACTGTATACAGAACATGTTAGCTGATGAGTATCTGATGGAGAAAGGGATCAGCTGAAATCTGACGCTCAAATCTGACGGATCAGCGGGCGCGACTTAGCGGGGTAAAAAAGATTAGCATGTACTGGGCTAAGACGATGCTATCAGCGCAAATTAGCTAATTGCTGAGGTGAAGCCTGTTTATTTAACCCCTCTTAGTGCATGGAGGTTAAAGCTGAAACAAGACGAGAAGCTACATGCTGCTACTCTGAGCTACATGCTAACAACAGCATGCTAACTCCATCCATGATGCTACCATACTCACACAAACAATCTTTAAAGTAGAGACACTACATACTGATATACACCTGAACATCAGCAGGAGAGGGGAGAGGACTCTTTAAAGTAGAGACTCTACATACTGATATACACCTGAACATCAGCAGGAGAGGACTCTTTAAAGTAGAGACACTACATACTGATATACACCTGAACATCAGCAGGAGAGGACTCTTTAAAGTAGAGACACTACATACTGATATACACCTGAACATCAGCAGGAGAGGACTCTTTAAAGTAGAGACACTACATACTGATATACACCAGAACATCAGCAGGAGAGGACTCTTTAAAGTAGAGACACTACATACTGATATACACCTGAACATCAGCAGGAGAGGACTCTTTAAAGTAGAGACACTACATACTGATATACACCTGAACATCAGCAGGAGAGGACTCTTTAAAGTAGAGACACTACATACTGATATACACCTGAACATCAGCAGGAGAGGACTCTTTAAAGTAGAGACACTACACACTGATATACACCTGAACATCAGCAGGAGAGGAGTCTTTAAAGTAGAGACACTACATACTGATATACACCTGAACATCAGCAGGAGAGGACTCTTTAAAGTAGAGACACTACATACTGATATACACCTGAACATCAGCAGGAGAGGACTCTTTAAAGTAGAGACACTACATACTGATATACACCTGAACATCAGCAGGAGAGGACTCTTTAAAGTAGAGACACTACATACTGATATACACCTGAATATCAGCAGGAGAGGACTCTTTAAAGTAGAGACTCTACATACTGATATACACCTGAACATCAGCAGGAGAGGACTCTTTAAAGTAGAGACTCTACATACTGATATACACCTGAACATCAGCAGGAGAGGACTCTTTAAAGTAGAGACTCTACATACTGATATACACCTGAACATCAGCAGGAGAGGACTCTTAAATAGTAGAGACACTACATACTGTTATACACTCTGAACATCAGCAGGAGAGGACTCTTTAAAGTAGAGACACTACATACTGATATACACCTAAACATCAGCTGGAGAGGACTCTTTAAAGTAGAGACACTACATACTGATATACACCTGAACATCAGCAGGAGAGGACTCTTTAAAGTACAGACTCTACATACTGATATACACCTGAACATCAGCAGGAGAGGACTCTTTAAAGTAGAGACACTACATACTGTTATACACCTGAACATCAGCAGGAGAGGACTCTTTAAAGTAGAGACACTACATACTGATATACACCTGAACATCAGCAGGAGAGGACTCTTTAAAGTAGAGACACTACATACTGATATACACCTGAACATCAGTAGGAGAGGACTCTTTAAAGTAGAGACACTACATACTGATATACACCTGAACATCAGCAGGAGAGGACTCTTTAATGTAGAGAAACTACATACTGATATACACCTGAACATCAGTAGGAGAGGACTCTTTAAAGTAGAGACACTACATACTGATATACACCTGAACATCAGCAGGAGAGGACTCTTTATAGTAGAGACACTACATACTGATATACACCTGAACATCAGCAGGAGAGGACTCTTTAAAGTAGAGACACTACATACTGATATACACCTGAACATCAGCAGGAGAGGACTCTTTAAAGTAGAGACACTACATACTGATATACACCTGAACATCAGCAGGAGAGGACTCTTTAAAGTAGAGACACTACATACTGATATACACCTGAACATCAGCAGGAGAGGACTCTTTAAAGTAGAGAAACTACATACTGATATACACCTGAACATCAGCAGGAGAGGACTCTTTATAGTAGAGACACTACATACTGATATACACCTGAACATCAGCAGGAGAGGACTCTTTAAAGTAGAGACACTACATACTGATATACACCTGAACATCAGCAGGAGAGGACTCTTTAAAGTAGAGACACTACTGATATACACCTGAACATCAGCAGGAGAGGACTCTTTAAAGTAGAGACTCTACATACTGATATACACCTGAACATCAGCAGGAGAGGACTCTTTAAAGTAGAGACACTACATACTGATATACACCTGAACATCAGCAGGAGAGGACTCTTTAAAGTAGAGACACTACATACTGATATACACCTGAACATCAGCAGGAGAGGACTCTTTAAAATAGAGACACTACATACTGATATACACCTGAACATCAGCAGGAGAGGACTCTTTAAAGTAGAGACACTACATACTGATATACACCTGAACATCAGCAGGAGAGGACTCTTTAAAGTAGAGACACTACATACTTATATACACCTGAACATCAGCAGGAGAGGACTCTTTAAAGTAGAGACTCTACATATACACCTGAACATCAGCAGGAGAGGACTCTTTAAAGTAGAGACACTACATACTGATATAAACCTGAACATCAGCAGGAGAGGACTCTTTAAAGTAGAGACACTACATACTGATATACACCTGAACATCAGCAGGAGAGGACTCTTTAAAGTAGAGACACTACATACTGATATAAACCTGAACATCAGCAGGAGAGGACTCTTTAAAGTAGAAACACTACATCAGGGATAATGTGCAGCGGAGCGGTCATTATGGGGAAAAGAACACCGACAGGCCGATCAGGAGCCTGACGCGAAGCGGAGGGATCTAGATCGGCATAATGACGAAGTCGCTGCACATTATCCCGCTTATCACACGGCCACATTCTCAACAAAGTAACGATATGACTCCTAATATTAATTGCAATGCTTTTGTGGATTTAGAAAATGATTTTATTGATTTAAAAAATAGTTGTATGTATTGATTTAAATTGACATGCATCCGCTAAGAAAAATAGTCCGTTGTTACCGTTTAAACAACGTAGCAACGGCAGGAACTGCTTCGATAGCGTTTTTTGCTGACATCTTTGATTACAGATTTGAAAACATCGTTGCTTGCTTTAAAAGTAGCAGACTTCATGATGTCAAAGCTTGGAGAGTATCTAGATATCCCTGCCCTAATGCCAAAGGAACTGCACACTGAATATGTGTCGCCGTCTGATGTCTATGTCTGGACCGCTGCGTAAAAAGGAGGATTTCTGCTCCGTTACTTCTCCGCTGTTTTCTTGTCGCTCTTGTCTTGTCAGTTAGAAAAGCAAACTGCATGCAGATTGCTTTTCAGCCGAACTGTAAACGGTTAAATCGAACAGACTTGTTTGTGCAGATGTGAGCGTCCTTAACAAAGGTCAAAAAGTGCTTGACAGCGGTATGTCTGTTCTGGATTAACAATGTGTCACGTGTTCTGAATTGACCAATCAGAATTGAGTATTCAACTAAGCCATGTAATAAAAACTGATATACACCTGATGTTATGTTAAGTTATTATCATGATTATATGCAGATGTTTATCCTCAATAGACAGTACAGTTTGAGCTGCCAATGGAAAGAGAGTGAGTCCCAGGTTTGTGTGTGTGTGTGTGTGTGTGTGTGTGTGTGTGTGTGTGTGTGTGTGTGTGCGCGTGTGTAAATGTGTGTGTAGGTGTGTGACGTCTGTGTGTGACGTCTGTGTGTTATGAAGCAATCCAATGAGCTGCAGCCAGACACAATGTACAGACTCACTAAGTGTTTGGATCTTATTCTGCAGTTATTACTGATGTCTCCCCTCAGGATGAAATGACCACATCCCCCCGATACTTGTTTTAGGAAACTCTCCGTACATGTGGTAAAACATTTACTTCATTCATATTTAAACTGACACAGAAATGGAAAGAAAGGTCACATTATCTGAATGTTCCCTCCTCAATTCAGTGGTACTCAGATCCCCCGTGTGGAAGAGCGGAAGAAGTACTCAGATCTTGTACTTGAGTCAAAGTAGAAGTACTCAGATCTGGTACTTGAGTCAAAGTAGAAGTACTCAGATCTTGTACTTGAGTAAAAGTAGAAGTACTCAGATCTTGTACTTTCGTAAAAGTAGAAGTACTCAGATCTTGTACTTTCGTAAAAGTAGAAGTACTCAGATCTTGTACTTTAGTAAAAGTAGAAGTACTCAGATCTTGTACTTGAGTCAAAGTAGAAGTACTCAGATCTGGTACTTGAGTAAAAGTAGAAGTACTCAGATCTTGTACTTGAGCAAAAGTAGAAGTACTCAGATCTTGTACTTGAGTAAAAGTAGAAGTACAAATATCTCGTACTTAGAAATTAATTGTTTTAATACTGGCTGCTGGCCCTTACTTAGACAATTCAACTTCTGCAATACAACTTTTACTTTGAGATATATACTTCCACTTTTACTTATATCACCTGGCCCACTTTATAAATAATAAACACATTTTTTATAAATACTGCTCCTGGTACTGGATGTTTTGCAATTTGTGTAATTTCTATTTTGATCTTGAACACTTCATGAAAGCTTCTTCATTAATACTAAGCTTTAATTGGCTCTTAATGTGTACTGTAACTCCTCCTCTTCCCCTCTGTGGACACATAGGAGTTTTCTGATTCTGAGTTTTTAGACACTTTCCTTTGAACCCCGTCTCTCTGCATCGTGTCTTCCTCTGCTCCACTTTTCTTCTGTTGTTTACAGCAATCATCCACTGTGTGTGCTCATTGTTTTCCCCGCTCCCATTGACTATGTATGGCTGCCGCTTCTCTGCCAGCGACTGCAATTACCCACCGCTCAGAGAGTGTGTACGAGTGTGTGTGTGAATGTGTGTGTGTGTGTGGGGGTGCTCACATTTGTCCATTCACGTGTGCATTTCTCAGCAAGTATGCATATATAAGTGTGAGACTTTGTGTTTGTGGGTGTCACACAACTGTATACACATTAATGAGTTTGCACGCTTATCCCCCGGGTGTGTGTTTGTGTGTGTGTGTGTGTGTGTGTGTGTGTCTTTAGTTTACATGACGGTGTGTGTGTGTGTGCTTTAGTTTACATGACTGTGTGTGTGTGGTGTGTGTGTGTGTGTGTGTGTGTGTGTGTGTGTGTGTGTGTGTGTGTGTGTGCTTTAGTTTACATGACGGTGTGTGTGTGTGTGCTTTAGTTTACATGACTGTGTGTGTGTGTTGGTGTGTGTGTGTGTGTGTGTGTGTGTGTGTGTGTGTGTGTGGTGTGTGTGTGTGAGTGTGTGTGTGTGTGTGTGTGTGTGTGTGTGTATAATGAAGCCTTGTTGAGTGGCTTATTTCTTCATCGCTGCATAAAAACGTTCTGCTTTTTCAGTTTTGCACCCGTCAAACTTTCCTCCTCTTCCTCTTTCCACACCGATACACCTGTGTGTGAAGCAGCTTTGTGGACAATTGATGAGCAGCTGTACGGGAAAAGAGACATGTTACGAGCAAAACATGTCATTTAAATGTATTTCTGCGAAGCGTGGTTCATGAATACACAATGTGACGAGAAGTGATTACCACTGGGCGAGTGTAGGCAGTATTTGAATAGGGAAAACTCCTTTGCAACGATGCACGACAATCATCACGCTGAGTGTGTCAGCTCAAGAGAAACAGCTCTAACACCCCCCCCCTAACACACACACCCCTTACACCCCCCCAACACACCCCCCTAACACACACCCCTAACACCCCCCCTAACACTCACCCCCCTAACACACCCCCTAACACCCCCCCCCCCACCTAACACACCCCTAACACCCCCCCCTAACACCCCCCTAACACAACCACACCCCCTAACACACCCCCCCCCTAACACACCCCCCCTAACACTCACCCCCCTAACACACCACCCCCTAACACACACCCCCCTAAAACTCACCCCCCTAACACACCCCCCTAACACTCACCCCCCCTAACACTCACCCCTCTAACACACACCCCCCTAACACACACCCCCCAACACACACACCCCTAATACCCCCCCTAACACACACACCCCTAACACCCCCCCCTAACACTCACCCCTCTAACACTCACCCCCCTAA
Organism: Notothenia rossii; assembly: GCF_949606895.1. NCBI lineage: Eukaryota > Metazoa > Chordata > Actinopteri > Perciformes > Nototheniidae > Notothenia > Notothenia rossii. Next base: position 1,821,617 of record NC_136906.1, on the reverse strand, counting down.
CACACCCCCCCCTAACACCCCCCCCACTAACACCCCCCTCCCTAACATACCACCCACTAACACCCCCCCTAACACCCCCCCTAACACACACCCCCCTAACAACCCCCCCTAACACACACCCCTAACACCCCCCCCCCCAACACCCCCCCCTAACACCCCCCCCTAACACACACCCCCCTAACACTCAAAACTTTGGTTGCAAAGACATATTTGTTCCTTCATATGAACTCATTTCATTTTGTCTTTTTAGCATTTTATACCTCAAACAAAGACCTGTATTTTCTTCTATGTACGTGAGGAGTGTTTGAGAATACACCAGACCTTGAGTTCTGTATTGTCGGGGTAAACAAGGACATATCTGCATAAAGCCGAACATAAAAAGAGACTGTCACGATATCCCTGTTCAAACCATCTTGCACACACTGAGGCGAGACACAAGTGATGTTTCTCGGATCAGATCTCTGCAGCTCTCCCTGTCTCTGCCTCTGACGAGCCGGCGTGAAGCCTGCCAAGAATGTGAGTCTGCCACGGCTGACCTTCCCCTCGCCTCCTCTCTGTTTGTGTGGATGTGTCGGAGTCTCTGGACACTGTTGATGTAATTCAGTCTGCAGAAGCTGCTAGGGAGGCGCCCAGGTGCATCCTAACTAGGTGGCATCCTAACTAGGTGCCCGAACCACCTCAACTGGCTCCTTTTAACGCGAAGGAGAAGCGGTTCAACTCCGACTCCCTCCGGATGACTGAACTTCTCACCTATTCCCTAAGGGAGACGCCAGCCACCCTGCGGAGAAAACCCATCTCGGCCGCTTGTACCCGCTTATATATACTTATATATACATACATATATATAAAAATAAGAAAAATAAATAACTGACTCAAAGACACATCATTTCAAAGCACACAACAACAAGCCCTTTCTATTTACTGAATTGGTGCCATATGTCTGCTGCATCTGCACAACCAGAGTTTAAATCACTAAAAGCTCAGGGTTTGTTGCCGTGTATTCATGTTGCAGCAACAGCATTGATTATCAAGCCTCATCACTGGCTCTAAAGGCCACATACAGGCTTTATTCATGTACAAATAGACAAATGCATGTCTGGTTAAAGAGCCCCCCCCCCCCCCTCATTGTGTCCAACAATTCAGAACGTTTTCTCAGCCTGTTCTTTACAAGTGCCATAAAACAGTAAGGTAGATGTGTATATTATATAAAGTGCTACATGTTGTGCACATTCAGGCAGCTTCTTCGTGAAGTTGCTGTTTGTTTCCTAAATTAAAGTAAGCACCATCTTGCAGTTAAAATGTGAGCTTTAGGAAGCGATAAAACCCACCAGCTGCTACAGGAAAGAAGAGATAAAAACAGCAGTCAAAACTTCTTCCTATATGAAATATATTCTGGCCCATGTTGTATCTTAAGCTGGATCTCCTGCTGAGGATATCTGGACCCCGAGGACACAGTGGGGATAATACCTGCAACTATTCTGTTATTGGATGAACTCAATAACCCCACAGTGACTTCCCTTCCTCTTATAATCCTTTCCTCATATACAATGGCTCCTCAGTTCCTGTCAGCAAGGAAAGTTAACGTTACTTTACATTTTTATTGTACAATGCCATGTCTTTTTATGCTGCTGCAACACAAACACTTTTGGGATCAATAAAGTTCTCTCTCTCTCTCTCTCTCTCTCTCTTCTCTCTCTCTCTCTCTCTCTCTCTCTCTCTCTCTCTCTCTCTCTCTCTCGTTGTGAGTGGACCAGTGAGCGTTTGTTTGAAGTCTGCAACTTTTCAAACCATTGTTAACAATTCACTTTTCTCTGGGTGATAGTTGATGTCTTTGTGCATCACTTCACCGACTTTGGTGTTTTATTGGTGGTGTTGTTGTTTGGTTGCACTGGTGAATTGTTTTTCTAATTGTTTGTCTCTAGCTGCTGCAGCTGCAGTCACGCCGCCCGGCATGGCGTTCCGTGGCAGCTGCGCTGGGTTAGAGAAGCTGACTCGCCAACACGCCATCAAGCTCTCTCCACCTGTCGGTGTGTGGGTGGAGGAGTGTGGTCTGGCTGTGGGGGCTGTGGTGGGATATGGCAGAGTCAAATCTGCCTCCCGCATGAACAGTGCAGTGGTCATATTTTTAGACTGCAGTGAGAAAGCTAACCAGCTGGTGGAGAGCGGGCTAGTGATTAAAGGTAAGACCCCTCAAAGCGCTTTACATACTACATGTCGTTCACCCATTCATACAGAGCAGTGTACCTTACTCTAGGACCTAACATTCACACACATTCACACACCGTTGGCAATGCCATCGTAAGCAACTCAGGGTTAAGTATCTTGCCCAAGGATACATCGACATGTTGACTGCATGGGCTGGGATCGAACCCACAACCTTCTGGTTGAAAGACGACCACACTCCCTAACAGCCACAGTCGCCTCTATGCTGTTACCCGTGCTACCCCTTGTCACTCCATCTCTAATGTACCCCCCGTTTCTGAGAAACGAGTTGTGGAGAGAGAGCTGGCTCGACACGGGCAGCTTGCGTCTCCCATTAAGTTGATCCCCCTGGGCTGTAAATCCCCGCACCTCAAGCACGTTGCTGTCTTTTAGGAGACAGGTGCTTATGGTCCTGAAGAATGATGAAGAGGATCTGAATCTGGTTCTCACGTTCAAAATTGATGATTTTGTGTATACTGTATATGTTACGTCTGACATCTTCAAATGTTTTGGTTGTGGAGTGGCAGGACACCTGATCCGCGGTGCCCGGAGAGGGCGGGTGATGCGCCCGCTGTGTCCGTGCTCGCAGCGTCCGTGCTCGCAGCGGGACCGACGGTGTCCGCGGCGGAGCCGTTGCCGGTTGCTTTGTCCACGGCTGGGCCCGCGCCGGAAACGCCGGTGGTGGAACTGCCGGTCAGTCGGTCCGTGGCAGAGCCAACGGTTTCACGCGTAGAAAGCACACAGGCAGACAGTATCACACACACAGACCCTCAGGTCACACAGGAAGCAGATAGTGAGCACACTGCAGCCAGAGGGGCTGAGTCTGTTCTGGAGGATGTGGTAATGGATGAGGATTTATTAGGGTTACTTGTTAAAAGGAAAAACAAGTGAGCAAAGGAAGTGTGGCTCAAAGAGGGAAGGTGTCAAAGAAGGAGTCGCTGTGTTCCTCCTCTCAGCCAGAGGGAGTCTCAGAGGACTCAGAGGACAGTGACAGTGAGTCATTCTTTTGACATCGTTGAGGTAGCAAAGGAGAGGAGTACTCTTTCCAGAGGATCAGATCCTTTCTGGCGGAGGGGGTGGAGGGGGAGGGGGGGAAGTTAGGGAATTATTTTGCTGATTTGCAGATTTTTCACATACTGCCAGGGTCCTCATGCGCGCATAGAAGCCTTAGGGGAACCTTTCTTCAGCGGCCCAGAGAAGGCTCGGTTAAAGAAGATACTTCAGAGGATCAGAGAGGAAACTGCAAAGAATGATGAATAAGTACATCTTGGTTTTATTTTTTTCTCTTTTATTTTTCTTCAGCCATGTTTTTGTTTATGTAATTATAATGTCATTATGAGAGACATAAAGCTAGGGCTCTTTACAGATTGACGTTTCTCAAGGGGATGCTAAGAGAGCATCTTTGTTTGTGGTGCTTTTCTTCTGGGACCGCATGCACTGGGTCCCTCAGAGCGTCCTGTTCCTGCCAAAGGAGGAGGGTGGACATGGCCTGGTTCACCTGGCGAGCAGAGGGGCTGCCTTCAGGCTCCGGTTCCTCCAGAGGTTCCTGACTGGACCTGCTGACCTGGTCTGGAGACCCGTAGCTCGGGCCTTATTAGCGCTGTGGTGGGCTGGGGTTGGCTGAGTCGCTGTTCCTAATGGACCTGAAAGGATTACAGTTGAACGGTCTCTCGGGTTTCTATGGAGGTCTGTTCAAGGTGCTGGGCCTTCTCTGCAGCAGAGACTCTGTGAGGAGAGGATCCTCACGCTGGGCCAGGTGGTGGAGGTGTGTGGCCCCCGCCTGAACAACGCTGCAGGCCTGGCCTCACGACTGAGCAGCCTCCTGCTGCAGAGGCACTGATCGCTGCTCACTGGAATGGACTGAAGTCTCCAAATGACAATGACTCTTTCCCAGAGATGCTATGTTTTTTCCTGATCTCAGTTGTGAGGGGTTTTTTTTTGTGTGAAAGTTAAAAAATGTTACTGATTTAGTTTTTAAGTTTAGCACCATGTCAAACAGAACGTTCATTATATGGTGATAATGTGTTTTTTGTGAAAAATTGTGAATAAAGGTGGTTTCAAAAATCTCTCTCTCTCTCTCTCTCTCTCTCTCTCTCTCTCTCTCAGTAATGCTAGCTAATGGTTGTCTGCAAGGTTATAGCCCCTTAAGGCTCTCTTTATAATGTTAGCTAATGTACTGGTTTCTAAACCTGTCTGTAATGTTAGTCAACTTGAGTGGTTCTAAAGTCTCTTTCAAGAGGTTAGCTTAACATTACCGTCTCCTAAGTCTCTCCTAATCATGTTGGCTAAGTTACTAGTTC
>NC_136906.1:1799154-1816915 GCF_949606895.1 Notothenia rossii | reverse complement strand
CTCTGATTGGTCAGTGCTTCCTAAACATGACACAGAGACACAGAAGGTGCCGGTGCCTTTGCCGCGCTGTGATTGGCTGAGCTGGTTCTGTACATCCCTGCGTATCCGAGCCACAGGTGGCTGGGCTGCCATGGCAACACGAAGCAGAGGGTGGGGACTACTTTATGGAGCTGTGATGTGAGCAGACTGTCAATGATGGACAGTGGAACGTTTAATGTCTGAGTGATGGTGGGGCTTCTGAGGTAAAACATGTGTGTCCCTCTCCCTCCTCTTCCTCACACATCTTCATCCTTGTTCCCTCACTCTTTCTCTGCATTGATTGGAAAACAACGCACACTAATTTCTATTTATGTGCAATGCCTTGTTTTGTTGATTTTGATTCTGCAACACAAGCCTTTCCAAATTGGGATCAATGAAGTGCTTCCTATCCCCTCCTCTTCTCTGCATTGATTTTCCTCTCGCTCGTCTCCTGGCGAGTCAGAAGCATCCTTTGTTTTTAGTTTCCTTTAACTTTTCGACACAAAATCAGCCTTTTTTAATTGGAAACTCTTTCTTTCAATAACTGCCATGTCCTCGTCAGAAAGGGAACACGGTGTGACCGCAGAACCCAAAACTCATGTATAACATCGATGCATTTCAGAAAGCAGAAGGCCGACCTCAACAATCCTGACTCAGTAGAGCTGTTCACTAAACACAGGGCGACCCAACAAGTGCCCCAGATATCCTTATTTACCCGACAACTGAGAAGTCCTTTTGCTTCTGTTGGTGCTCGATGCAGTTTTCAAATGGATTCCTAAACAGCAGCTACTTCTTTACGACTATGCCATAGCATGAAGCCATTACCGATGCAGTTCTGACAGAAGTGAGATGACAAGACAGTCTGCACATAACCCGTAGATGTATACATATGTAGAGCCGGTTTGACCTTCACTACTCAAAAGAATAAAGGGAAAACCAGTGACTCTCATTAGGAGTCTGCAGACAGCGGCTCTGAGAGTCTGCCTCTACTGTTAGCATGTTACGAGTACAAGTTATTCATCAGGAGCAGGGACTTTGCCGGTTGTGTTCGGTTAAATCTTTACATGCATTAGGACGTTGGTTCCCAACCTGGGGGGCACGGGGGGGGGGGGGGGGGGGCAGGCCTCAGATGATTTAAGGCCAAATATCATATTTAGACTTCTTTTTTTACATATAATTGTAACGCAATACATGATAGTCACTAAAAGCCTTGTCTCTACAATACAATAAAATATAAAAAATAATTGATTAATTAATTTGTATGCAAATTCAAGTTAGTATTAGGGCCGGGACTTTAACGCGTTAATTAAGATTAATTAATTACACAAACATTAACGCATTTTAATCGCACTTATTTTTGCCCTGCGGAACGTTTCTCACTGGATGAGTTTCAGGGGTACCGATTATACTGGAGCACCAACTAACGTTCATGACTTCAGACAACAACAAACCACAGTGAACAATAGTCGAACATGAACGAAGAAGCTGATGAGACCGCTTTGGTTGGCCCCGTGGATGGGACATCTTGTTTTAAAGAACGGACGGATGGAAGCGTCGATAAGAGCACGGTTGTTTGCAAATTATGCAAAAAGGAATTTGCATATCACCGCAGCACATCAAGCCTCAAGTATCACCTCAATGCAAAACATATAGCAGCTAGCGTGGAAGCTAGCGTGGACGTTAGCCCGACTCGGAGTACAAGGACCCACACCCAATTCGCGTTGATCAAACAGTGGCCTATGCAACAGAGAGATTTTATTTTTCATCAGGATATTGGAAGAATAGGAGGGATTGAGCTCAATCACTGGCACTTTTTTATTTGATTTTAAATGGAACACTTTATGTTGAACTATTTATTATGTTGTTGGTGCAACTCACACTTTATGTTGAACTGTTTATTGTTTTGGCCAAGGTTATTGAGAGAGTTGGACTGAAATGTATTAGATTTTTTAAATCAACTGTTGGTAAATCAACAAAGTCTGTTCTGGCCTCTGAAGCAACAGAGAGATGTTTTCTAATAGTCAGGGTTTCCAATGTTCTGAATGTACTTGAAAGTATTGTGTTTTACTTCAAAAACAAAGTGTTATAGTTTACAGAAGGTCTACCTACCTATAGGCTACCTGAATCTCTGAAATGTACTATATTCCTAAATATGCTATTGCTACACTTTATGGCAAAAATGGCACTTTTCTGTTGGTCTTGATTAAGTACCATCTTGAAAAAAATAAACAATGTTTTGTTGCTTAAGCTTATGTATTCAGTCATTATTCAATGGTATACTAAAATCCATGTGAAAAGAATTGCTTCTCACTGTTCTCAGGTCAAATATTTATATGTGATTAATTTCGATTAATTAATTACAAAGCCTCTAATTAATTAGATTCATTTTTTTAATCGAGTCCCGGCCCTAATTAGTATTAAAGGCATAAAAGGACAGAAATGTATAATTCTGTCATTAATAGAAATGTTTCTTCTGTCCGTAAAGTGTCCAAACCAGGCTTGTCTGGATAAGCTCATTTTTAAAACATAGTCATCGTCCATGCCGGTTTCAGATGGATTATTTGTCTCAGTTGCTCCGATCAGATCGGTCTCCTCCATTTTGTAGATTATTTAGGACTTTTGAATCCACAGAAACACATCTCAGAATCCGGCTTACTTTGAGCATGTGTTTTAAACAGTTTGATCCCTTTGTTTCCACTTGCACCGTCCTTTAATTTCTTCATTCAGCGGGAATCCAAACGAATGAATCCTGAGTCCAGTAACCATCAGAGTCACTCCAATAGAGCTCCTTAGTTAGGCTCTCATCCTCCTTTAACTAAACACTTCACATTCATCCAGTTTGTGCAGGAGCTGTAGCATGTTTGAGACTTTGAAACTTTAGAGGGGAGGCGGAGAGTTACGGAAACGATGTGCTTTTGGAGAAACACAACCTGACGTCACGCTTCTGTCCAACCAAGCGAGCACACTTAGAGCTGTGCAGTAACTTTGTGTAAACTGGACGGTATCTAATTACTAAAACACGTGATTTAAGCGCCTGTTGCTTGGGGGTAAATGCTCGTTAAGCAATTAGAGACTCAGTGTTAGTCCCTAACGTCCATAAGACAACAGTGAAACCCAGATACTCCCGTAGCCACGGCTTTGAAGAGATACCAGCTATATTCCTCTGTGCAGTCTAAAACATATGTATCATGGTGTAAGAGCATATTGGTCATGTGCAGACCTGATTCCTATCGAGTCATCCTATTTCTGTCGATGCCCTCGCCCCTTTGTTTGTTTTGTGCACCTTGCACGGCGACCTGGAGAGCCTTGAAAGACGCCTTTATGAATAAAATGTATTATTATTATTATAAGAGGTACAGAAACCCATATTGCTCCCGTAGTCATGGCCAACTTTAAAGAGATATTAGCTCAATTAAATGCAGTCTGCAGACTCTTATCTTATCCTATGGAGAATCCTTACTAGTTTCTGATAGTGCTATATTCTTCTGTGCAGTTTAAAAAATATATATAATGGTGTTGGAGTATATTGGTTATGTGGTTATGTGGTTATGTGGTTATGTGGTTATGTGGTTATGTGGTTGTGTGGTTGTGTGGTTGTGTGGTTGTGTGGTTGTGTGGTTATGTGGTTGTGTGGTTATGTGGTTGTGTGGTTGTGTGGTTGTGTGGTTGTGTGGTTATGTGGTTATGTGGTTATGTGGTTGTGTGGTTGTGTGGTTATGTGGTTGTGTGGTTATGTGGTTGTGTGGTTGTGTGGTTGTGTGGTTGTGTGGTTGTGTGGTTGTGTGGTTGTGTGGTTGTGTGGTTGTGTGGTTGTGTGGTTATGTGGTTGTGTGGTTGTGTGGTTGTGTGGTTGTGTGGTTGTGTGGTTGTGTGGTTATGTGGTTGTGTGGTTGTGTGGTTGTGTGGTTGTGTGGTTATGTGGTTGTGTGGTTGTGTGGTTGTGTGGTTGTGTGGTTGTGTGGTTGTGTGGTTGTGTGGTTATGTGGTTATGTGGTTATGTGGTTGTGTGGTTGTGTGGTTGTGTGGTTGTGTGGTTATGTGGTTGTGTGGTTGTGTGGTTGTGTGGTTATGTGGTTATGTGGTTATGTGGTTATGTGGTTATGGGTTATGTGGTTATGGGTTATGTGGTTATGTGGTTGTGTGGTTATGTGGTTATGTAGTTATGTGGATATGTGGTTATGTGGTTATGGGTTATGTGGTTATGGGTTATGTGGTTGTGTGGTTATGTGGTTATGTGGTTATGTAGTTATGTGGATATGTGGTTATGTGGTTATGGGTTATGTGGATATGTGGTTATGTGGTTATGGGTTATGTGGTTATGTGGTTATGTGGTTATGTGGTTGTGTGGTTATGTGGTTATGTGGTTATGTGGTTATGGGTTATGTGGTTATGTGGATATGTGGTTATGTGGTTATGGGTTATGTGGTTATGTGGTTATGTGGTTGTGTGGTTGTGTGGTTGTGTGGTTGTGTGGTTGTGTGGTTGTGTGGTTATGGGTTATGTGGTTATGGGTTATGTGGTTGTGTGGTTGTGTGGTTATGTGGTTATGTAGTTATGTGGATATGTGGTTATGTGGTTATGGGTTATGTGGTTATGGGTTATGTGGTTGTGTGGTTATGTGGTTATGTGGTTATGTGGTTATGTGGATATGTGGTTATGTGGTTACGGGTTATGTGGTTATGTGGTTATGTGGTTATGTGGTTATGTGGTTGTGTGGTTATGTGGTTATGTGGTTATGTGGTTATGGGTTATGTGGTTATGTGGTTATGTGGATATGTGGTTGTGTGGTTGTGTGGTTGTGTGGTTGTGTGGTTATGTGGTTGTGTGGTTGTGTGGTTATGTGGTTATGGGTTATGTGGATGTGTGGTTGTGTGGTTGTGTGGTTATGTGGTTGTGTGGTTGTGTGGTTGTGTGGTTATGTGGTTGTGTGGTTGTGTGGTTATGGGTTATGTGGTTATGTGGTTATGTGGTTATGTAGTTATGTGGATATGTGGTTATGTGGTTATGGGTTATGTGGTTATGGGTTATGTGGTTATGGGTTATGTGGTTATGGGTTATGTGGTTATGGGTTATGTGGTTATGTGGTTGTGTGGTTATGTGGTTATGTGGTTGTGTGGTTATGTGGTTATGTGGTTATGTGGTTGTGTGGTTATGTGGTTATGTGGTTATGGGTTATGTGGTTATGTGGTTATGTGGTTATGTGGTTGTGTGGTTATGTGGTTATGTGGTTATGTGGATATGTGGTTATGTGGTTATGGGTTATGTGGTTATGTGGTTATGTGGTTATGTGGTTATGGGTTATGTGGTTATGTGGTTATGTGGTTATGTGGATATGTGGTTATGGGTTATGTGGTTATGTGGTTATGGGTTATGTGGTTATGTGGTTATGTGGTTATGTGGTTATGGGTTATGTGGTTATGTGGTTATGTGGTTATGTGGTTATGGGTTATGTGGTTATGTGGTTATGTGGTTATGTGGTTATGTAGTTATGTGGATATGTGGTTATGTGGTTATGGGTTATGTGGTTATGGGTTATGTGGTTATGGGTTATGTGGTTATGGGTTATGTGGTTATGGGTTATGTGGTTATGTGGTTATGTGGTTGTGTGGTTATGTGGTTATGTGGTTATGTGGTTGTGTGGTTATGTGGTTATGTGGTTATGGGTTATGTGGTTATGTGGTTATGTGGTTATGTGGTTGTGTGGTTATGTGGTTATGTGGTTATGTGGATATGTGGTTATGGGTTATGTGGTTATGTGGTTATGTGGTTATGTGGTTATGGGTTATGTGGTTATGTGGTTATGTGGTTATGTGGATATGTGGTTATGGGTTATGTGGTTATGTGGTTATGGGTTATGTGGTTATGTGGTTATGTGGTTATGTGGTTATGGGTTATGTGGTTATGTGGTTATGTGGTTATGTGGTTATGTGGTTATGGGTTATGTGGTTATGTGGTTATGTGGTTATGTGGTTATGTAGTTATGTGGTTATGTAGTTATGTGGTTATGTGGTTATGGGGTTATGTGGTTATGGGTTATGTGGTTATGGGTTATGTGGTTATGTGGTTATGGGTTATGTGGTTATGTGGTTATGGGTTATGTGGTTATGTGGTTATGTGGTTATGTGGATATGTGTTTATGTGGTTATGGGTTATGTGGTTATGTGGTTATGTGGTTATGTGGTTATGCGGTTATGTGGTTATGTGGTTATGTGGTTATCTTATTTCTGTCAAAACTCCAGAAGTCTAGCCGACCCGTGATGCTATCGGGGGGTAAAAAATCAATTGTAATATATCTGAGTTTTTAAATCTCATACCACTATCATTGGAAATACTTAAGGGGGAGTTATACTTTCTCTCAGTGGACAACACGTGTTTTTCTCAAGATAAAATCCTCAGGACTGGTGACAACAGATGTTGGATATGTATTTGTTTGCATCGTCCTAAAGCCAAACCATATTTCGACCCATATGCACCTACTTGGTCAAATACGTTAATATATGGGTACGTTACATGAGTTGGAGCATCCGTCAAGTATCTCCAATATGACATAAGTTCAACTCTCTAAAACGTGTATTTAAGTCCAAGTATCTCTGATATGAGGTGTCTTTGCAAACATGTATGTTATTGCAGGGGTTAACGACCTTTACTACTAATCACTGGTCCATCTGGTCTCCACTCTGTATCTCCTAATGCTGCAGAAATGCCATTTAAATGTCACTTAGCGGTGCAACGAAGTACAAAGATAAGAGATGGCACAGGAGAACTGTTTCTTTTACACATTGGTTTGCAATGAGGTGCATGACTGGTAGTTTCTGCTGTTACTGAGGAGAGAGGTGGAAGAGGTGGAGTACAAATACTTTTACTTAACTTAAGTACACGTTTCTGGTATCAGTACTTTACTCCACTACTTATTTTTTGACCACTTTTGACTTTGACTTCTTACATTTTGAACTCAAATACCTGTACTTTCTACTTCTCACATGTTGAACACAAATACCTGTACTTTCTACTTCTTACATGTTGAACCCAAATACCTGTACTTTCTACTTCTTACATGTTGAACACAAATACCTGTACTTTCTACTTCTTACATGTTGAACTCAAATACCTGTACTTTCTACTTCTTACATGTTGAACACAAATACCTGTACTTTCTACTTCTTACATGTTGAACTCAAATACCTGTACTTTCTACTTCTTACATGTTGAACCCAAATACCTGTACTTTCTACTTCTCACATGTTGAACACAAATACCTGTACTTTCTACTTCTTACATGTTGAACCCAAATACACAAATACTTGTACTATGGGGAAAAGAACACCTGCATCTAGATCCCTCTGCAGGTGGTACTTTAACTATATTTTGATGCTAATACTTTTGTACTTTTACTTGTAACATTTTGAATGCAGGACTTTTTATTGTAACCGAGTATTCCTACACTCTGGAACTTTTACTCAATCTGAACTTCTCCCAGCTATGACAATAAATCCTGAGTGCCAAAAAAAAAACCTGCTCTGAAGGTTATTTTCATTTTACAAATCCTGCACTCAGCTTGGCTTTCTCCAATATCTCTGAAAAGCAGCCAGACGCGGCTTCTTTTTTCGGTTTTCGCTCATTTCTTGACTTTTTCCGACGCGCTTGCATTTCAATCCGTCTCCCCGTCGCTCTGTTCAGCTGGCCTGTACCACTACACCTGCTGTGCCCCCCACCCTTCTTTCGCACAATGGTATGATCCTAGTGTGTCCTCGCATATGATTGGCCGCATGGTGGCCCAGCTAAATAAAGTCCCGCCCCTGCCTGCAAGGATTCTCAGCAAGAGTAGGAGCGGCTGGAGACTCTGCTCTCTCCGACGGGAGTGTGCTCTTCTAACTGCATCTCGCGATCTGCGTGTTGGAGACCCCTGAATTAAAGTATCAAGTCACCTCAAGTCAGAAGGCTCAAGTCCAAGTCAAGTCCCGAGTCATTGGTGTTCAAGTCCAAGTCGAGTCGCAAGCATACTTGTCAACCCTCCCGATTTTCGCGGGAGACTCCCGATTTCATTGCCCTCTCCCGGTTTCCTCCCGGGGTCATATTTCTCCCGCATTTCTCCCGATTTCTGACAAAATCAGATTTAGTCAGGACTGTTTCCACTCGGACTTTAATACAGCTACACCATTGTTTGGTTTCCATGGTAACACGTCTCTTTAGTAGCGCGCGCAACTGAAAGTCTGAGAGGGTGAGGCAGATAGTCACAGAAAACAGAATCGACAACTACTCTCTGCTCACTCCTTTCCTGGTACAGGTCCAGCCCACACATATGCTCCATCAAGGACGGTGCTACAGGCCGCAAGGCATTGCACTTACAACTACAATAAGCATGTTCATGTAAATCTAACAGCTCCGGCGATCCACTAGCACCCCCCCCCCCCTAATGCTCCCGAAGTTGGCAAGTATGGTCGCAAGTGTTTTGTGATTTTGTCAAGTCGAGTCTCAAATCATCAAATTGATGACTCGAATCTGACTCGAGTCCAAGTCATGTGACTCGAGTCCAAGTCATGTGACTCGAGTCCAAGTCATGTGACTCGAGTCCACACCTCTGTCTATTAATATAAAGGGAGGTCAGGTACTCTTTAAAACAGCTGCTAGTTATGGGTACTTTTTACTGAAGTACATTTCAAAGCCTTTTTACTTTGACTTGAATAAAGAAGTTTAGTCAGTACTTCTACTTTCACCAGAGTATTTTCAAACAGAGTATCTGTACTTCTACTTGAGGAAAGGATGTGTATACTTCTACTTGAGGAAAGGATGTGTATACTTCTACTTGAGGAAAGGTGTGTGTTTGAGAAGTGTGATAAACAGCTTAAAAAGAAGGAAAGGAGAACTCACCGCTGCTTTGGATGCTTCCTCTTCTCCTCACACCGTCAGATATCAGTGTTTTTGTATATCTTCCTGTTTCCCAGGGTTCATTGAGTTCTTTACTTTCTCAGAAGCGCTGATGAAGAACTTCTCCTCTGTTCCTCTGGAGGGTTTCAAAGGGTCTGATTCTCCTCTGAGATCTCCAAAGGCCTGCCCGGCCTCTCCTGGTGTGTGTTGCCCGTCTTTCTATATGGCTGTGTGTGATGCCGCTTCGCTGGGAGGCAGATGAGAGGAGGGTTTCTCTCTCCGGAGAACTGCCTGGCTACTGTTGCTATCCTCCAATGGAAAGTGCTGCGGCGAGAAGTCTTCTGGGGTTGATTTGAAGCACCAGGTTTCCTTCAGTTTCCTTGAGTGTGTGTCTGAGGTATGTCGTTTCCTGCCGGGTGTGTGTGAGGTTTTTCTGTGAAGAGTGTGTAGCTTCCTGTCTGGCAATAAGACCGTTTCCTGTATATCACCTGAGGTCGTTTAGAGGTGAGGACGGGAACAATTCAGAGGTCGAAGGTGGTTGCTGGTGGTTGCATTGAAGAGAGCTTGAGAGGCAATACAGGTTTTCATGGTAACATCAGAGAGAGGTTTGTTTGTTTGTTTGTTTGTTTGTTTGTTTGTTTGTTTCCCGTCACCAGAGGTAGGCAGTAGGAGAAGAAATCCCTGAGGTAAAATGGACGAAATGTTGCACGAAGAAACAAAAAGATCCTAAATTGCTTTCTTTCACTTTTTCTATTTCTGTGGGAGCTAGAAAAAGCAGAAGAGCTCCTCTCTGATTGGCTGAGAGGAAGAAGGGAGGCAAAGTAGTTTAAGTCTCTCTGGCCTCCTCTCTCGCTCTCTTTTTTAAATGCTGGTGGCTATCCCGTGTCCTTCTGGAATATTCTCTGCTCGGCTCTGCCTCTCAACATCTAAAGTGGTTCCTTCAGCGGCTCCACCTGCAGAGGAGAGAGAAGACACGGGTTAGAAATCTACTTCCTGTTTTGTTACTGTTCAAAAAAATCTCACTGGTCCCCGGCTTGATCTTCAATATCGAAATTCAGACTTTTTCTCAAAATCTCAAAAAATCTGACTTTTTCTCAAAATCTCCAAAAATCTGACTTTTTCTCAAAATCTCAAATATTCAGAATTTGTCTCAAATATTCAGAATTTTTCTCAAATACTCAAAAATTGAAATTTTCCTCAAAAATCTAATTTTTCGCAAAAATCAAAAATGTTTCTGAATTATTAAAAATGTTAATAATCACTAGTCCCCGACTTGAGCTTGAATCTCAGGATCCATGTATCTGTGGTCCTCTCCAGAATGGAAGTAGTCATCACATACAGAGCATCAACTAGTTCCTGAACAGTGTCCTTCACATGCTGATATCCAAGAGAGGGAGTTCCTCAGTCACAAGATGGAGGGATAGAAAGCAGTATTCAATGTTTACTTCAGATTAGCTCCACGTCAGAAATGATCATGCTTGATGTCTCTCTCCATAGAGGCTGAATCATCATGTTAATCACATAGCTATCATATGCCTCAAACAGTCCTGATGCTCTGCTAGGTAATCACACATCCTGTCATGTTCACAGCTAAAGTTGATACCTTTGTTAGCATGTGGCTCTCATGTTGGAAGAGGACATTCTGTGCTTTCCCAACAGTTACATCATTTAAGAACTCTTTCTACCCAAAACATAAATAGATCGTCTGGATGGAAAGGCTTCAGTCTCATAATGAAACCCCTGAAGAACCAGTGTTTGAGGAAACGGTTCAATTGTTGTGAACAATGTGACGTTTCTTTATTAAAACGTCTCTTTATTTCAGTAGATTCTATGTCATGTGACCCAATGACTCCGATCCAATGGTGGTGAGTGCCAACGTGTCGGATGTTATATGAACTATTGAAGGAACCCACCGGGGTAAAAACCCACCAGTCAACCGGAACAAAAGCAGCTTTCAGGGTTCCTGCAGGTTTCGCCAACTCAAATGTAAGACTTTTTAAGACCTTTTTAAGACCTTTTTAAGACCACTTTGAATAGAATTTAAGACCTATTTCAGGGCAAGAAAGTATGAAGGAAAATTGCTATGAAAGAAGAAATACATCCCATAAATACTTACAAAGTAAATGTATTCATGTTCAACATAAGAACAATGACTGAACATAACAGCACAGGACTGTGTTAGCCCAAAAGTGTGTGTGTGTGTGTGTGTGTGTGTGTGTGTGTGTGTGTGTGTGTGTGTGTGTGTGTGTGTGTGTGTGTGTGTGTGTGTGTGTGTGTGTGTGTGTGTGTGTGTGTGTGTGTGTGTGTGTGTGTGTGTGTGTGTGTGTGTGTGTGACAAGAGCTATATTCAGAGCTCTGCTGCCTTGGCTACTATCTTTCATCGTTGCTGTTGTATGATTGGTTTTTAGCTACGGTGTTTAGCGTCTACAGCACCTCCGCTTTTAGGGTTGACGTAGACCCAAAATTCGCCCGGAGGTCCCCCGGTGTTGTTGCGGGAGCTGCTGCACTAGCTAACACTAAACTAGCTAACGCTACATTAGAAAAACAAACGCTTATTTCTTTTGCAAAAGGTGCAACGGGCTTCAAACACGTTCCCCTCCACGGGTTTCAACCAAGCGCTAAATTAGATGTTTTCCATCCAAATACGGTTGAACTTATACTTCCCCATATTTATTTGTAAGTAGATTCGAAGATACATGAGTTTCTGACTGCCGCAAGCTGAAGCTTGGTTGCTAGGTTACTAGCTGGGTGTTCTCCAATAAGGGGCCGGGGGAAACAAAGTTAGTGATTACTGGTTCCATGTTGATTTAATTCAATACAGATTGTTGGGGGGAACTGAAAGGTTCTTACTGTACTGGTTACTTTGCAGCCCGGACATTTCCCCCAAAACACATTTAGACGCTGTCGCAACACAGAAGTACCTTTCAAATCCCATCATTTTTAAGACCTTCTAAATCATATTTAAGACCTTTCTTATTTTTTTGGTCATATTTAAGACCTTTTTAAGGCCTTACATTCAGATTATCAAATTTAAGACTTTTTAAGACCCCGCGGGAACCCTGAGCTTTCCAAACAAGTGGCGTAACTCTTTTATTTCTTAACCCAAATCGAGTTCCACTTAATTCGGTCCTTGTGGATTTGCAATGACTGTGAATAAACCCAAACAGATGGATGTTTAAAAACCAACCAGACATAATGCAATGCATAATGCAGGAGACTATGAAGAGTCCTCTTTCTAATACTCTGAGTCACGAGGGTTCCTCTCGTCTGTCCTCATGCACACATCATGCAGTGAATGGTAAAGCACTTATCACAAAGTGCTCATAATCATAATTCAGAACATCTGCCAAGAGCTGATGCTCCTCGGTCGACATTACATGAATACTAATGGAAGATTTAATCTCACACACACACACACACACACACACACACACACACACACACACACACACACACACACACACACACACACACACACACACACACACACACACACACACACACACACACACACACACACACACACACACACACACACACACACACACACACACACACACACACACACACACACACACACACACAGCATGCATACTGATATACACCTGAACATCAGCAGGAGAGGACTCTTTAAAGTAGAGACACTACATACTGATATACACCTGAACATCAGAAGGAGAGGACTCTTTAAAGTAGAGACACTACACACTGATATACACCTGAACATCAGCAGGAGAGAACTCTTTAAAGTAGAGACACTACATACTGATATACACCTGAACATCAGCAGGAGAGGACTCTTTAAAGTAGAGACACTACATACTGATATACACCTGAACATCAGCAAGAGAGGACTCTTTAAAGTAGAGACACTACATACTGATATACACCTGAACATCAGCAGGAGAGGACTCTTTAAAGTAGAGACACTACATACTGATATACACCTGAACATCAGCAGGAGAGGACTCTTTAAAGTAGAGACACTACATACTGATATACACCTGAACATCAGCAGGAGAGGACTCTTTAAAGTAGAGACACTACATACTGATATACACCTGAACATCAGCAAGAGAGGACTCTTTAAAGTAGAGACACTACATACTGATATACACCTGAACATCAGCAGGAGAGGACTCTTTAAAGTAGAGACACTACATACTGATGTACACCTGAACATCAGCAGGAGAGGACTCTTTAAAGTAGAGACACTACATACTGATATACACCTGAACATCAGCAAGAGAGGACTCTTTAAAGTAGAGACACTACATACTGATATACAGCTGAACATCAACAGGAGAGGACTCTTTAAAGTAGAGACACTACATACTGATATACACCTGAACATCAGCAAGAGAGGACTCTTTAAAGTAGAGACACTACATACTGATATACACCTGAACATCAGCAGGAGAGGACTCTTTAAAGTAGAGACACTACATACTGATATACACCTGAACATCAGCAAGAGAGGACTCTTTAAAGTAGAGACACTACATACTGATATACACCTGAACATCAGCAGGAGAGGACTCTTTAAAGTAGAGACACTACATACTGATATACACCTGAACATCAGCAAGAGAGGACTCTTTAAAGTAGAGACACTACATACTGATATACATCTGAACATCAGCAGGAGAGGACTCTTTAAAGTAGAGACACTACATACTGATATACACCTGAACATCAGCAGGAGAGGACTCTTTAAAGTAGAGACACTACATACTGATATACACCTGAACATCAGCAGGAGAGGACTCTTTAAAGTAGAGACACTACATACTGATATACACCTGAACATCAGCAGGAGAGGACTCTTTAAAGTAGAGACACTACATGGTCTGACTCACAACCCTTTTCATCTGAAGATCCCCTTCAAGCCTCTTAACTCTGAAAGCACCACTTGTGGAGATTCAACATGAATAACGGAACGGCAAAACCCAACGTCAGCAACTAAAACTAAACCTTTATAATCAGATTAACTGAACGGTGTCCACACTAAATACTCGTGCATCAGGGATTAGAACATTAAGACTGGTCGTGTTGTCTTTGAGTGCATCACGGTATGGTTATCTGTTCCTAGTTGTGTGTTCTATAATGTGTAGTCTTAAAGTGTAGGAGCCGCATTTAAGTTGATTTTGTTTTGATTTATTTGGAACCATTATTAATGCATTTTTCTGTTTCAGTGATAGGTGTGCTTTGCTCAGGTGAAGGGGGCGGGGCTAAAGCTTTAAGTTGGAGGTGCGTGTGTCTCTTGCCTTGCTGTGGTTGTTGTGCGTCTCTAATTGGCAGTCGTGTGTACTTATATGGTCACTTTGTGTCTCTACATGCTCGTTGTGTGTCTCCTCGTGGTTCTTTTGAGTCTTCATGTGGTAATGTCCCATCACTTTACAGTGGTTACGTGTCTTTGTAGTGATTCTGTGTCCCTATATGGATGTTTTTTGGTCATTTTGAGTCTCTCTGTGGTGTTATTGTCATTTTGCGTCATGGTATCATTACTTTATTCCTAGTTGTGGTTATTTTGTATATTCGTCTGGTGTTTTCGCATCACTTTTAGTTGCTCTGTGTCTCTATGTGGATGTTCTGTGTCTCTATGTTGTCAATTTCTAGTCTTATACTCTTGTTGTTTATGTGGTCATTTTATGTACATTCTTGTGTTGTGTCTTTTTGAAGTTGTTTTGTGTCTTATTGAAGTTGTTTTGGGTCTTTGTGGTCATTTCGCATCACTTTACAGTGGTTGTGAGTCTTTGTAGGGTTGATGTGTCCCATCAAGGCCGGATTAACCATATGGGCAATCTGGGCAAGTGCCCTGGGGCCCTTGAGCAAAGAGGGCCCTCAGTGAAAAGATAAAAAAAAAAAAAGTTTATTTTTATTTTTCCGGGCACAACCTCTCTCATCATACATTGTTTTAAATGACACTCACTCTTCGCCATAAATCACACAGCTTTTCCGTAGGGTCAAATTACTGTAGGTCTTTGTACTGTAGGTCTCACTATGTATGCGCTCAACTTTATTACTACGCGGCGGCGGTGTATAGCCGAATCACAGCCCCAACTTTGAGCAACCACACAATTTCACTACATATTTTACTTTTGTAACTCTCGATGTTTGTGACTAATAGAACTCCTCGTGTACTTGTACAGCCAGCCAGTCATATGTTGGCATTAAGTGCTGCTCTGAGGTTTTGATTGATATTACCTACAGTTGGTCTTCTTGAGCCATACACTGTCTTGAGATCTTTGACTGAAAGGGCAAAAGGCTAGACCTACTTTGGTTGAACTATGTGGCTGCGTCCCTGCTTTTGACAAATAGGTGTTCGATTTGACATGCCAGATTGACTGAAAATTCGAAATATTGGTCATGTTGGTAGGATTGGGCAGGCGTGGTGTTACTTGTTGGTACGTGGGTTGGGGGGGGGGCATGAGTGCTCAGTGCCCAGGGGCCCCTGGAGGTACTAATCCGGCCTTGTGTCCCATGTGGTAGTTGTGTGTCTCTGAAGTGATTTGGGATCTCTTTGTGGTCGTGGTCCAAACTTCACTTGTGTTGCCCCACAGCTGAACCCAAATCCCTAAATTGAGCTTCATTAACCTGGCTAACGGGGCTAAGCTGACTAGCATGCTACAGCTGACAACAATATACCGCTGTATTTTAGGAGCTGCAGTGAGGCCGCATTTTTGTATTGGACCCTGAAGGCAGCATCTCGCTTGTTCAATGTGATGTAAATATGTTATGCCGTAGGACAAACATCTTTTCAGCTTGTGTTAACCTCAGACCTTACTTCAGGACCAAAAACACACTCAGAAGACCATTGACCTCCAGAATAAAGGATAGACGTTTCTCTAACAAAGTCTGGAGAATCGTCCGGCTGCTTTCTGATAATGTGAGATTCTTTCCTCTTTTCCTTTGCTTTCATTCCTGATTTGCTCCATTAGTAAACAACAGAAAGCACCGCAGCACTTCCTCTCTTTCTCCCTGACTCTCAGCAGCCTCTGAGGGAAACTAATGAGCTCAGAGGAGGGTCTAGTTCAGTGGTTCTCAACTGGTCAGGCCTCGGGACCCACTTTTTCCTTAGTCAATATATCGGGACCCGAAATTTGTAGCCACTCAAATCTATTCAACAAAATATGGTGCCGTAATATATACGCTTTTCAGCATACATTATTAAATAAAGTGAAGTACAGTGCACATATCCCTCATATCCCTTCACAGAACAAAAGTATGCCTTTAAAAAAGGTTTAATGAGATGATGGAATCAAAGCTGAACATGTGCTGAAAACCCAACCCCAGCAGGGGGTCTCGGGGGATTCTCCCCCAGGAGATTTTTAGAAATACTAACATATAAACTATGCATTCTGGTACACTCTGAGAAGAAAATAAATACATCTATTACTACTCGACATATTAATAATATTTTATGCCATTGCTTGTTTTTCACTTTGTTCTGACAGCTTGCTGCTCCTCACAGAGAGAAGAGCAAAGAGGAGAGAGTCTGTGAATTACTTTGAAATTGTGGGTAAGGGTAGATAGCCCCCATTGTTCTGTGACCTGTCAATCATCAGACCGGGGTTCATATTTCATTATGTGTTCATTTGTATCTGAAGTTGTACCCATGGATGTATAAAGAAGAGTTCTACCGCAAAGTTATTCTCCGTGGGGACTTCCGGCAACAATCTTGATTCTGATTGGCCAGAAGACTCGAAAAACATCAGCAAAGACGTTTTATTGAGAAACCGTTTATGCTCTCCGGTACTTCCAGTCCAACGCCTACTGCATGGAAAGCGTTAGAAAATCGGGCCTTCAAAATAAAAGTTTGACTTTTTTCCCAAAAAATTTTTTTTTAATTAATTTTCTTCAATTTTTTTTTACTCACACATCTGCGACCCACTCGAAACGGGTCCGCGACCAACTTTTGGGTCGCGACCCACCAGTTGAGAACCACTGGTCGAGTTAACAGCAGGACAGGCAGAATGACAGAGACATCAAGATTCATCTTTTGAAGTCAGAAGAGCTTTTTCTTTCTGTATAATATGCATCTTTTTCTGTAAGCAGCGACAGATGTACGGTACAGCCTGAGATCAGAAACACAAATACTCTACGAGTGTCAGAACGCTGAGAATGCCTCCAAGAGACGGCTGCCAAATTGGCTTTAAACTTGGAAAGGAATAGCGTCCAACATTAACAGCAACTTGGCCGATGAGAAGTGAGAAAAGGAGATGGATCGGATGGAAAGTGATCCGCGGCATGAATTCAGTCCAATTCCTCTCCAAATATTTTCCTTCCCATTTCTGAAGTGTCAAAACGATCAAAGAACGGAGAAGAGAAGGTGGTAATGATCTGGTATTTAACAGCATGTGAGTCTTTGTAAGGCTCTTCTGTAAAACCATTAGAGCCCACTAACAATCCGCTCTGAAGCTCCGGTGAACATAAGGGAAGAGAAATGAGATCTTATATGATAACAAAGCCGTATTAGAGGTGTGAAACGTCTCCAGAGGCTCAGCGGAACAAGTGAGAAATGGCTCGTTGTTAACATCCCCCAAACATGCTCTCTGTTCTAACCGCAGACCTCCATGTTCGTGAAGTTTTTACGGAGACTCATATTTCCTCAGGAGGAAGGCATTTTTTAGATCGCAGTACGAGTCATTTTGTCAAAGTCCTGCAGCATTTCTGGATTCAGATTGTGGGATTTTAAGGCTGGACTCCTGGCTTTGTGTTCTGTCCGACCCATAGACTGTATGTATATATATTATTTATATATATATATTATTTATATATAAATAATCTGACCTGCACTCTTGACCCCGGGGACGAGGCTGGAGGGCAAAGAGAGAAACCGTCCTGCAGGCATCGCTGAACATTCTGTCTCTGAGCC
>NC_136906.1:1726654-1796654 GCF_949606895.1 Notothenia rossii | reverse complement strand
TTGCACGTTTCTAATTAACGCTACCTTTATTTAAATAAACAGCTATTACCTTTATTTCACTGTGCAAGTTGGTTAAAGGTGGAGGAGGTCAGTTTGAGAAACCGGCTCGAGATACACTTTTTGTTATATTCCATGGAATGCTCTTAACATCCCGATAGCAATGAATATATTAAGTGCTTTGACATAAATCCATAAAAAATGTCATCTGTGGAAGCTCGCTGTAAAAAGCACGACCAATCATCTGAGCCGGCTAAAGTAACTGGATGGCCTACCTGCCTGTCAGCCTTCCATCTGTGCACAAACTTATCTCATGACCCTCATTGGTCATGTGCGCGTTCGTGTGTGTTGGAGGAGGGGCTCAAATTGGTTTCTCCATTCTTACCTACCCTACCTTTAACTGCACGTGTTTTAAACTCTAGAAGGGAACAGTAGAAGAAGACAGACAGGAAGTGAAAACTTAAAGCAATGCAAAGTGTTTTGCCCGTCACGCTAACATTTAAAGTTAATGCAAAGAAGCTGATTGACGCAAATGTATTCGTTCAGAAACTGGAGAAACTTGGTAATAAATATACAAACCACGACTGAATGCATTCGCTGCTTTATTTCTGTCTGTAGGACGTTGTTGGGAGTGAAGATGGAGAAGCTACACGTTAGCTTAGGATGATCGATCCCATCTCCATTCAGAACCCATTTTAAAAGTGTATCGCCTGCCGTCTTGTAAGCACACTTTACTCACCGGTATCAGTGTGTTCATTCTCTTCAGATTCCCTGAACTTAGGTTTAAATATCCAACGATCAGGACGTCTAAAAAACAAAGGGACATTTCTGGGGAAGGTAAAACGGTCTCTGGAGGATTTGATACCTGCGTTATTCATGTTTTGTGTTTATTTTATTATCTTTGCTTTTTAATGACTGTTTTTAAATGTCACTTTATTACGTGTTCTGGCGGTTCTATTTCTTAATGCTCTTAATGTATATTGTTTCTGTAAAGCAGTTTGAAAGATGCTTTATATAAATAAACTTGCCTTGTTGTTGTTGTTGTTGTTGTTGGTATCTACCATAGTATCTACATGGAGATAAGCCCCGCCTCCTCGCCTTGTTTGAATGAAGCTTCCCATCTTGCACGGGTAAAGTGCTCGTTGTAAACGCACCTTAACCGGAACTCAGTATTGGCTCTGGGAGTGTTTAAAGACTGGTTAATGGAAAAGAAAATGTGAACAGACAGACTCGAACAGTTTCAGAAAACCTCGATCAGTGCTGCCGTTATTTGACGTTGCGCTGAGAGTTGTACGATGTGGATGGGACTATATTTGTCTTAGCGTCGTTGACCAGCTTGCTTTTTATTCCACTCATAACAAGCTGGTGAGAAGTGTGTGTAACGCTGTGAGGCCTGAGGTTGATTTGGCTCTGACTCACAGTTTGAGGCTCCAGAGAGTGTGTGTCCTGCAGAGTGTGTGTCCTGCAGAGTGTGTGAGCAAGAAGCAGGACGACGTCAGAGGGTTTTAATGAAGTGAGGCATCTGATTAACGCTCAGAGTGATTATCAGTCCGGACGCGGAGCAGTGGGTTCATTAGAGTTTCACTGCAGGGTCACGCCAAAGAAACGAGAATGAAACCAAATGCTGCTGCAACTGGACTGTACTTACATGCAGTGGAGGAAAGCAGATTTTCTAAGTTTGCCCACTTACGACTCGATTTGTAGCGAGAAGTGTATATTGTACTTTTAGAATCCACGTCCAGTCGATATGTAGGATCTATAGTTTGATAGATATTACGGAGATGATTTGAGGTATGCGGAAGCCTCCATGTAAAGTTACGGGTTGAAAACAGTATTTCCGGTCTCAACGTTTTCATAATAAAACCAATGATCAAATGATTTAACAGAGATATCTGCAGTACTCATACGACATGTATTGGTTTAAATTGTGTCCAATGCTTCTGTGTTTTTCCCATAGGTTTTTCCCTTTTGATTCTGAGAGACACCTTTCTTTTTTCAGAGGTTTTGATAGGCTAAAACATCTAATTACCCATAATCCTCAGCTATCGTTGAAGCTCGGTGATTGGATGGTTTAGCCGCAATTCACGTTGGGATATGGTGTGATGTGAAATCCAAAAACATACAAAAAATAATAATAATACTTTATTCCGAGTGTTCTTGCTTTTCTCTTTGAAAGTAATCACATAACGGCATTTTAATACACGGTTCGGCTGCATTACATATGACACATCTGCCGTAGTTCTTTAATTATAGAGCCCTGATGAGGAGACTTCTAGACAAACAGGAAGAACTGCCGCCAAAACTGATTTGGGTGATAGGACACACATCTATGGAATCACAATTTCAATAGCTTACCATTAAATGAGGGATATACCTTTCTATACTGGAAAGTATCATTTATTGTGTTAACCCGGTAAACTTGACAGTTTTTCAACCCGCGCCGCCTAGTGGTTAAAGCAAGTTATTGAATTCTGTTGTTGAATACGTTTTTTTTAATTAAAACATTTAAATATTAAGAGTAGCCTACATAAAAAATTGAAAATATCAACTTAACGTTCAATATACTGCATAGTTTATTTTGGCACTTGACAATCACCTTCCCTGAATTTGACTCAGGTGTAACTAAAGTCTGATTTAAGGGTTGTTTATATCATGAATCAGAATCTGCAAAGTAACTCAAATAATTCGAATCCAGTTTTGGAAGCTGTTCCTTTGCTATGGTTGGACATTTAATATGTGTTGATGTTTTTATTCTTTGCTTTTCCTGCTACTGTATGAATAGTTAAAATGTCAGCCAAGCATATTGTGGCCTTGCTTGCTTAAAGGTACCCTGACCCTAAAATACATATTTCCCATTTTACCTGGATTTCTGCATATTAATTCAGATCATTTAGGTGTTAGTTGCAGAGTTATTTCGGCCTTCATCAGACGGCACTTAATGAAAAAATCTTCCTACACAAAACTGTAGCAAGCTCTGTGGATTATCTCAAAGGTCACCTATCAATCTATTTGTAGGCAATAGCATAGGTCTCAGATATATAAAGATATATAAGAAACATGTCTATGAAGTGTTTTGCTCAGAATACCAAACAGATCCCCCATTCTAGCCATGCCTCATATCCCTCTATTTCACTTCCTGTTTCTTAAGTCCTGATTCTGGGAATAGAGCTTTAAAAAATAAAAGGAGGGGTCTGAGCTCATGCGGGACCCGGCAGCTACTGTCTAAACTAAATACTGCCGTGATGGAACGCCATATCATGGATTATCAAGGATTCTCTCTGAAACAGTATGGAGCTCAAAGGCTTTCTCTCTTGCCGGTTATACCACAAGGTGAGTTCCTTTTTACTTCCTGCTTCTTCACACACATGCTCTCCAGTACAGGTTAGCTCTGAGTGTTTGCGATGCTAATGTAAACACCGACCATATTACGTCCAAAACAGTCGGGCATTGTTTCTGATAGCAACGTTTCTGATAGGGCCGTGGGTCCACATTTCAGATATGACGTCATATCGGACGCAAATCTGGATCAGCTCCGTTGTTCCCCGTTTTTAGAGATTTGGGTACGGGGGAAGAGAGAGGGTTTTATTTTCTGACGCTGCGTGAGTTCCCCGACACACCGGGGACACACCGGGGACACACCGGGGACACATCTTTATGAAGAGAAGACTTCACAAAGGGCATTTTGCATGATAGGTCCCCTTTAAATTAAGATGACCTCGGAAGATATCATGAATGCATTCCTTCCTGTTCTACAACTCCTGATGTGAAACAGTGCCTGAATCTGTGCGAGTCTTCAGGGTGACTTTCAGACGGAGAGTGGGAGGAAGTGTTTGCTTTGGGACTCCAGCGTGAAGCTTAATTGGAAATCTATTGTATTTTATGAACTTGTGTGTGGGTGGGTGGTTGTTTCCCCCTTTTGCTTTTCAAGCTCCGCTGATTCCACAACAGCAGGCGAGTTTTCCTGCACCTAATTATGTAGAAAAGTCTTATCGGAAACACGAGAGGACTCAGATTACCATAAACTCTGATAAAGGTTATTCATAATTTACATGTATTCAAGTCCTGACATGCAAATAAACTCTGAAAGCTGGGGAACCAAACAGAATACACAACAACAACAAATGATCGCAATATCAAACGTTTAAAGCGTTAGCAAACATTTGGTTTTTAATTCACCTTTTTTTGTAGTTAGACACGAAATAGACGGTTATTCGATCCATATCTTTCACACTGCACCCTAATGTAGCTTCTCCATCAGTCCTGTTTGACATGTGCCCTCATCATGCTCATTTTAAGGGTTAACACTTGGTGTTTTTGAAAACTTTTTTAGATGAGATTTTGTTGAAAAACACATTTTTACCTTGGAGACGCTCTGTTTTGTCTTCTATGATTAGCAAGAAGAACACAGCGCACCTTTGCAAAGGTAGCCCTGAAGATGTGAGGGGAGGTGATCTGACGAGTCTTCATGTTTTCCGACCAAAGCAGCCAATTAGTTTGTCTTATTTCAAAGCTGGTATGCTTTCCATTATTGGCTAACTTATAATGAGCAAAACAACTCCAGGAAGGAACTGACACCTCTTGCACAAGCAGTAACAAATTATTAATGATATGAAAATAAATGTGAACTTGGAATGGCTAACTGTTGACGGATCACGACAGTGCTTTACAGTCCAAACTGCTGCAGTGACAGACGATCCATCAGAGGGAACAGGAAGCCAGTCCGGTAGCAAACCAGAGAGAGAGATGATTGGTGTCTGCAGTTACTATGAGGACAGGTCGGACATGAGTTACTGACAAAGAGGGGACAAACCAGTGACGTGCGGTGAGCTTCATGGCTGGTGAGGCACTGACTCTTTCTGAGTCAGATCTACAAATATTATATTTTGACCTTAATCAAAATATTCGGCTATTTTCAAAAGCTTTTTTAGTCTGATGCTTCGATTCATTTTAAACAGACCGTTCAACAAAAGGATACCCAACATCTAAATATTGGATTGTTCTTTCTTAGTAAGATCCCATTTTCATTACAATGGTGGTCTTACGTTGACTTGAAGATGAAGTCCATGCTCTCCTTCTGGACAACAATCTCTATTAGTTTGTTGTAAAAGTCCTCCTTATCTTCCTGTAGTTTCAAAAGTCTAGCTTGTTGTTTGTGTCTACCGTCTCTGTGTAGAATAACAGTAGCAACAAGAACCTGTGGGCTCATGTGCGCCCCCTGCAGTGCGGCAGAGGTTATGGCTGCCTCTCCTGCTGGTTTTTTCATTGCCGTTGTATTATGAGACCAGCGAGCCTAAATATCATATATACGTGAAATAATTTAGTTAGAGACTACGGATGGCGAGGATAAATGTAATAAAGGGATCTACAAACATTACATTGGTGACCTACAGTGAGATGGTAACAGGCATGAGCTTAGGGCCCGCTTTCCAGCCAGTTCCTGTGGGGTGACACATTCTGAGGTGAGGCAGAGCTCATCTGTGCCTCACCTCACCCCACAGTAACTGGCTTGAGCGCGCTCACAAAATAAGTGCCCGCGTTAAATTAGTGCCCGCGCTCCAGCAAGTTACTGTGGGCTTACGAGAGGCAGAGCTCGTCCCTGCCTCACTTCTCATCGCTCCCATGTAGCCTAGTTGTAGCGGAGCTCGGCAAATTTGCTGATTTTGAATTTAAAAAGCGATTGGAATCAAACAGAAAACACATTTACAACACAGATCAGTGGAGACATTTTATTATTATTACTATTTAGTTTTTCTTTAGTTGTTTTTCCGTTAAATTGGAGTATGATAGGGGAGGCAGAGCCATACAGAGCCTCCCCTGACCGCACGTCGCTGGGACAAAAACACCTTCTGAAGCTGCAGCATCCAAATATCACCATACATTTCTCACAACACTGAGTTTATCATACTGGAAAAACAAGGTTCAAACTGGAAGTCCACAGGTCTACTGGAAAAGAGAGAAAATGTTGGGCATAAAGGAACTACATCACGGTCACATGACTTTACGTCACCACCGCTAAGCTAAAGGAGGCTAATGTTGGGCTATAAAGGAACTACAGCACGGTCACATGACTTCACATCACCACCGCTAAGCTAAAGGTGGCTGATGTTGGGCTATAAAGGAACTACAGCACGGTCACATGACTTCACGTCACCACCGCTAAGCTAAAGGTGGCTAATGTTGGGCTATAAAGGAACTACAGCACGGTCACATGACTTCACGTCACCACCGCTAAGCTAAAGGTGGCTGATGTTGGGCTATAAAGGAACTACAGCACGGTCACATGACTTCACGTCACCACCGCTAAGCTAAAGGTGGCTAATGTTGGGCTATAAAGGAACTACAGCACGGTCACATGACTTCACATCACCACCGCTAAGCTAAAGGAGGCTAATGTTGGGCTATAAAGGAACTACAGCACGGTCACATGACTTCACGTCACCACCGCTAAGCTAAAGGAGGCTAATGTTGGGCTATAAAGGAACTACAGCACGGTCACATGACTTCACGTCACCACCGCTAAGCTAAAGGAGGCTAATGTTGGGCTATAAAGGAACTACAGCACGGTCACATGACTTTACGTCACCACCGCTAAGCTAAAAGTGGCTAATGTTGGGCTATAAAGGAACTACAGCACGGTCACATGACTTCACATCACCACCGCTAAGCTAAAGGAGGCTAATGTTGGGCTATAAAGGAACTACAGCACGGTCACATGACTTTACGTCACCACCGCTAAGCTAAAAGTGGCTAATGTTGGGCTATAAAGGAACTACAGCACGGTCACATGACTTCACATCACCACCGCTAAGCTAAAGGCGGCTAATGTTGGGCTATAAAGGAACTACAGCACGGTCACATGACTTCATGTCACCACCGCTAAGCTAAAGGAGGCTAATGTTGGGCTATAAAGGAACTACAGCACGGTCACATGACTTCACATCACCACCGCTAAGCTAAAGGAGGCTAATGTTGGGCTATAAAGGAACTACAGCACGGTCACATGACTTCACATCACCACCGCTAAGCTAAAGGTGGCTAATGTTGGGCTATAAAGGAACTACAGCACGGTCACATGACTTCACATCACCACCGCTAAGCTAAAGGTGGCTAATGTTGGGCTATAAAGGAACTACAGCACGGTCACATGACTTCACGTCACCACCGCTAAGCTAAAGGCGGCTAATGTTGGGCTATAAAGGAACTACAGCACGGTCACATGACTTCACGTCACCACCACTAAGCTAAAGGTGGCTAATGTTGGGCTATAAAGGAACTACAGCACGGTCACATGACTTCACCTCACCACTATATAAAATAATAATAATTTACACTGCAGGTAAAGGGAACTGTGTTGGCGGAATACTCGACAAGTACAGCCATTTGTATTGTGTTGCATTATCCTTGGTGTAATATATATTATATATATATACATATATATATATATAATATATAATTAATGTTTTCAGTTATGCTCAACTAGCCAATTCATCCATCTGGAAACTCTCTGTCTCACAATATGAATATAAATTGGATCGCTTTCATTTGTGCTAATTTCAAGCCGATCCAATACATATGGACGTACAGTGGGAAGATAATTACTGACAATTAGTGATGAGTTATTGATAATGTAAACAGATATAGATTCCCTATTCTCCTCTCACACGCTTATCAGTATTGTGTGTGTGTGAGGAGTCTGCAGACAGAAGGCAGTGTGTGTGTGTGTGTTTCACGCTGCACTGAACCTCCTATAGCGCCGGGTACAGTTATACAAGCAGGCCAGGCGAGGACACAGAGAGGCATGTGCAGAGTGACGACAGCACACTCTCACACACACACACACACACACACACACACACACACACACACACACACACACACACACACACACACACACACACACACACACACACACACACACACACACACACACACACACACACACACACACACACACACACACACACACACACACACTCGGAGGCACTGACGTATAGGAAAGTGCCTGCAATAATTCAGAACATTCCCCTTTTGTCAAAACAGAGAAAAGTGGAGCTGTGAATCACATGTCTGCACGGAGGAGGACGATGTATACTGTGCACAATACTCCTTATTACCACCCACCCACCCACACACACACACACACACACACACACACACACACACACACACACACACACACACACACACACACACACACACACACACACACACACACACACACACACACACACACACACATGCACACACACATGCACACACACACTTGGCACAGTGTGGTTGACCTTGCATGCCTTAAGCTTTGCCAGCAGCTGAGCCACAAGAGGAAGGGGGGGGGTAAAGTATGACCCGTTCATTCGGAGAAACAAGAGGAGAAGATGAACAAGACATAAAAGACAAACTATATAAAAACATCTGATTAGAAACTCAAACACAGCTCCTGCAGTGCAATTGAAGTCACTCCTGAGTTCTCATCACTTCCCAAACACGAGGGTCTTCAAACCTTCCCTTGTTAAAGCACCTGGTACATATTGTCCTGCAGGAACAAACAGGTAAATATGTTTGCAAACACCACGTATCCACATAGTCATATTCATTTCCTTTAAAGTAATTAACATTCAGAGTGCATTCAGATCCCTATCCTGAGAAATTGGCATTAGATATCCATCCAGTGTTTTAGCAAAAAGCCAAGAGAGAGGAGGGGGATCATCTGGAGGGGATGAGATTTTGCATTTTAACCTCAGCAATAAGACTGCTCCATAAACATTCATCTGTTTGTCATCTTGCAATGTACCGTAATAAACCGTCTCTAGTTGCATCTTATTGTACAATATTTAATTCATATTCTATTTACGTGCATAAAGACTTCTTGCACAATGTTGTATCTGTGTGTCTGTATTGTATTATTTATGTTGCACTGTAGCTTACACTGTGAAGCCATCCATTCACTGCTCTTACAGTATAATGTCTCATTTCTCTCAACACATGCATTTCATCAAAGTCCTTCTAAAGCCTGCAGGAACAAACAGGTCCGTACGCTTGTTGTAGGTTTATATCTTATATATAATTCAAGTAAATGACGGTTCATAGTGCGTTCACAATCCTATTTTGTGAAATGATAATTGAAAATCCATCCAGTGTTTTGGGAAGAGGAGGGGAACGAATCGTTAGGAGAGAGGAAGGAGGTGAGAGGGAGACACAGAACAAAGGGTAAAGGAGAGAGGGAGTGGAGGTGTGAAGAGCTGTGTGTGTGTGTGTGTGTGTGTGTGTGTGTGTGTGTGTGTGTGTGTGTGTGTGTGTGTGTGTGTGTGTGTGTGTGTATAGATTTATCTGAAAAACGTCTTCCTCCTGTTGCATAGCAACCACACGAAAGTCAGGAAAAACTGAACCCGTTGCAATCTGCCAAAAACGGATAAAAGTACCACTTACACTCTCTCACACACACACACACACACACACACACACACACACACACACACACACACACACACACACACACACACACACACACACACACACACACACACACACACACACACACACACACACACACACACACACACACACACACACACACACACACACACACACACACACACACACACACACACACACACACACACACACACACATACATATATCAACCTACTCACACACAGATCCTATACAAATGTCAGAGCCAGAGGGGGGAGGGGGGGGGGGGGGGGGGGGCAGCTTAAAGAACGGGGAGAGGAAATGATGAGGAAGCCAGCAGATAAAGAAAGTTATATAAGATTATTCTGTAACGATAGCGTGGCAGGGCTCATGAGGAGCTTCTGCAGCGTCAGAGAAGCTTCTTTTACCTTCAGCGGTTAAATACAGATAAACACACGCAGGTACACAGAACAACTCCAGGAAGGTTCAATCGGTTCATTCAGAACATGTTGGCTGAACAATATGTTCTTTGCAGAGACTGAGGTGGTGTTTCCACTACAAACTGCATCAGGCACTCAAGGAGAGAAACACTAGATTTGATTATTTTAAAGAGTTCTGCTTATCGGGGATTTCCTTCTCCTGTAGTGTGTTCGATAGGATATACTGATATACACCTGAACACCAGCAGGAGAGGACTCTTTAAAGTAGAGACACTACATACTGATATACACCTGAACACCAGCAGGAGAGGACTCTTTAAAGTAGAGACACTACATACTGATATACACCTGAACATCAGCAGGAGAGGACTCTTTAAAGTAGAGACACTACATACTGATATACACCTGAACACCAGCAGGAGAGGACTCTTTAAAGTAGAGACACTACATACTGATATACACCTGAACACCAGCAGGAGAGGACTCTTTAAAGTAGAGACACTACATACTGATATACACCTGAACACCAGCAGGAGAGGACTCTTTAAAGTAGAGACACTACATACTGATATACACCTGAACATCAGCAGGAGAGGACTCTTTAAAGTAGAGACACTACATACTGATATACACCTGAACACCAGCAGGAGAGGACTCTTTAAAGTAGAGACACTACATACTGATATACACCTGAACACCAGCAGGAGAGGACTCTTTAAAGTAGAGACACTACATAATGATATACACCTGAACATCAGCAGGAGAGGACTCTTTAAAGTAGAGACACTACATACTGATATACACCTGAACATCAGCAAGAGAGGACTCTTTAAAGTAGAGACACTACATACTGATATATACCTGAACATCAGCAGGAGAGGACTCTTTAAAGTAGAGACACTACATACTGATATACACCTGAACATCAGCAGGAGAGGACTCTTTAAAGTAGAGACACTACATACTGATATACACCTGAACACCAGCAGGAGAGGACTCTTTAAAGTAGAGACACTACATAATGATATACACCTGAACATCAGCAAGAGAGGACTCTTTAAAGTAGAGACACTACATACTGATATACACCTGAACATCAGCAGGAGAGGACTCTTTAAAGTAGAGACACTACATACTGATATACACCTGAACATCAGCAGGAGAGGACTCTTTAAAGCAGAGACACTACATACTGATATACACCTGAACATCAGCAGGAGAGGACTCTTTAAAGTAGAGACACTACATACTGATATACACCTGAACATCAGCAGGAGAGGACTCTTTAAAGTAGAGACACTACATACTGATATACACCTGAACATCAGCAGGAGAGGACTCTTTAAAGTAGAGACACTACCTACTGATATACACCTGAACATCATCAGGAGAGGACTCTTTAAAGTAGAGATACTACATACTGATATACACCTGAACATCAGCAGGAGAGGACTCTTTAAAGTAGAGACACTACATACTGATCTTAACCATTCCATCCACGGTTACCTTCTACGTTAATGCATCTACCTTGAAAGGCATTGATTGGCAGGTTAAGTGTAACTGAAGATAAATACCCTGAGGTATAGAGCCTGCATGTTAGAAATCGGTTCGTCCCATTCAGATAATGTTGGCTGAACAATGTGTGCTTTCCAGAGGCAGAGGAGGTGTTTCCACTCTTCAAACTGCATCAGGCACTGAAGGAAAGAAACACTCCCTTCTATTTTCTAACAGGACCGATTGAAGGTCTTGAAGGAAAATGGATCTACGGTAATGCATCTGCTTTGGAAAAAGTTCTGATTGAACCTGTTCAGATGAAGCAATTTAAGTTCAATTGAGGATAAATGTAACGTATAGGTGCTTGTTAATAAAAGCCTGCGAGCTTCATTGAGCTGATTCAGAAGAGTCTGTCTGTACATGTTCTATACAGATACTAAAGAAACAGGAGTTGTTTCTAAACCGCCTCAGGCATCTTAGTAAAGAGACACCATCATTATTTTCTAACAGTAGCGTTTAGATCTGGCAGGAAAATGGATTTACGATTAACTTCTACATCAGTTAACGCATCTATTTTGGACAGTTTCTGATTGAACCTCAATTTCCGTTAAATTGAAATTAAATTTAACGTATAGGTGCACGCTAAACAATCTGTTCCCGTTCTGCCCTTTCCCACTTCGCCCCAACAACAGCTTCTGATTCGTCAACAGACTTCATGCAATGCTTCATGGGAGGCATCATTACATCTATAAACTCTAACCATAACCCTAAGACCCACGACAAGCAAAGCAAGTCTCATTTCTTATGTAAAAAAGGGGCGAAACGGGAAGACACCGTTAATCAAACCTTCAGAAAGTCTGCCTCTAATATGAACCTTACAGAGAAAGGGTTTCCATTCTACAAACTCTTGCATTTCAGAAAAGAAACACTTCCTTTTCTGAGTGCCTGCGTGTGATATCCTTCAAACTAAAGCAGGCTGTGACTCTTTGAAATAAAAGGCAGTAGCCTTTACATTGGAGGTGAATGATGCTTAGCCTTGTCTAAAGAAAGGAGAGTAAGCATTCAAGAGTATCACTCCTCCACCATTGCTTCGGAGCATTTATCTTTGGAGTAACTTAAATGGATTCATCTCAAGAGGTTCAACCAGAAGGTAGACGCATTATCTGACAGAGCTAATCATGAATCCATTTCCCTGCATTGGTGTTGTTAAAAAAGGTTCTGAACTGATGTTCCTGCTAAAGGAGTGAACTTCTTGAATGCTAAATGTTAACGTTAGAGGCTCTTTACTCCAGGTGGCTCGTGTGGCATCACCCCAGCCACAAGCTGTCTGCTGCATCAGGACTGAAACCAGCACTCAGACACAGTTTCATCAGGCCATGCTAGTTATAGTTCAGGGGTGTCCAAACTACGGCCCGTGGACCATTTTGAATCAGTACATTCAAAAGGTGACTTAATGACTTAAAACCTGTTTTTCAGGTCTCAGGCTCAAAAATGACAATCCCAGAACAAATGACCATATCTTCTGAAAGGGTTAAATTCATAATCTTTTTTCTCAAAGTAATGATACACCTGTAAGTTGGATGAAGAAGTGTCAGAATCACTATAGATGTTTTTATTTTAAAGTAAATTCAGATTGAACAAAGTAAAAAAATGTAAATTATTTTGTCCGTCCAAAAAAAAAGAATTACTTACTGATGGGATGGTGGACTAAAAGCTTTAGGAATCCAAACTACAACATATAATAAGTACCCTGTATCAAGATTGATGCAAAACAAGTGATATTTGACCTTTTTAGAGAGATTTAGCAAAAAAAAAACACTTCTGGGGTCATTTGGGTGGATTTGACCTATCTCTAGCCCCCCCTTGGTCGATTTTGCTGATTGACATCTCTTTCTAACCGTCAGAGCCAATGGGATCGAGGGGAACTCCCACATACTCCTTATTTGGTAATGTGTGTGTGTGTGTGTGTGTGTGTGTGTGTGTGTGTGTGTGTGTGTGTGTGTGTGTGTGTGTGTGTGTGTGTGTGTGTGTGTGTGTGTGTGTGTGTGAGACTGCTGCATAGCCAAGACCGGAAGCTGCGATAACTCTGGTGGCTACCATTAGCAGCTAACTTTTACTCTCCGATTTTTACATAAAAATTGAATTATGGATTATAAATAATTCCAATTATTGCCCAGGAACTTTATCAACCTATGGATGAACCGATTCAGCCGCGTTTTTCTCGTTTTAATGCCATTGAACACGTCTTTTGATCAGATTGACAGCTACGGTGAGACAATCTCCCTAGAAGCTCCGTAAAGGTACGTGTTGTGATGTCTGTGTTTGCTTCCCCTGTCGAGAGTTCGGATCACTCAGTGATGATACTATATACCTAAATAATCTGTGGAACCTCAGCTTTAATCGGAGATCTTGTATGTGCAGCTACAATAAGTAATAAGGGTACTTTTATCTTGAGTTCTGTGCCAGAGTCCGTTTCGCTAAGGGATCATTCAGATGCTTCTTGTGAGGGTTGGGGCTTAACAGGTTATGTATAAAAACTTCAGCTTGTCTTGTATTGTACTTCCTAAATATATATGTTAACATATATTAAACAGTATTCATGTGTTAATAAGGCCACTTTTCAAATAATGTCAGTTAATTAAAGTTGAAAACATGTTCTAACAAATATAAGTGGATAAGAAAAAAGCCCAATAACAAATGTAAATAAGAAGCTTGAAATATACCCTTCATATTCCCTCTTCTTGTCAGCAATCTGAAGCTCCTGCTTTAAGGAACGAGCTGCCAACTAAATACATGAAACTCTCTGGAGAGCTGTGATGTAGGCAGTTTTTGTCTTAAGGCATTTTCAAGTATCAAGAATAACTTCCCTACATTTGATTGATTTTTCAAACTTATATCTGAACCTATGAGGCGATAAACCTCACCTCTAGTGAGCGGCCCAGCCCTTCGTATGTTTGTCTGTGGCCCTCGGAGAAAGAGTTCGGACCCCCTGTCAGACTTCATTGTATTTCACGGGACAATATTTAACTTTACTTTCTGTTTCTTTCACCTGCACTATTTTATTCAAATATAATGTCCTCTGTTTCATTTGCATAATTTGTATTATTATGTTGTTGTCTTATGTCCTGTATATAATATGTTGCATTGTATAGCTACAGATCCTAGCTATCCTTGAAACCCTTGAAAACCTTGAAATCCTTGAAACCCTTGAAATCCTTGAAACCCCTGGGTGAGCCAGAGGACTCTCTCTTTCAGTTCCTTTTCTTTAAACAGTAACTGTTACTCTCCAGTGTTGAAGTGTCTACGACTCTACGTTGTATTTGAAAGAGTAACAGCCTGCTTTAGTTTGAGAACGCCCAGGGGGAAGGCACTTAGATGGTGTTTCTTTCATTAAGAGCCTGAGGAGGGGATAAAACCGTTCGTAGAGCGCTGACACTTCCCACTTTAGTATCACTGTAACACATATCCGACAGCCGGCTCAACGGTAGTTTTTCTCAGAAGCAGGAGTAAGTATTTAGGCCGTTCGGGAGGTGTTTGTGGACGTGTTGACTCAGTGGTTTCCAAAGGTTTTCTGTCTGGGTATTGATCTAACATCTTAGTGATTTAAGATCACTCCCAATCTCCCCATAAAGACCTCACCGGACTAAATGGTCTGTATTTATAAAGCACTTTATCCAGTCCTTACAACTACTGTGCTTTACATACGACAAATCATTCACCCATTGCCACCGGGTTAAGTAGTAACCTTTCAATTTAAAGACGACCGCACCACCTGAGTGATATATCTAACTAATTGGAAAAATTAAATGTCTTTTACTTTGTGTTAAAATGTCTTGAAGAAGGAGTTGCTTCACGGCACAAGAACAGGTATAACCTTTAGTTAAAAAGTAGTGTAGAAGATGTGTCTAACCCGGCACACTGTTATAGGAATTTTAACACAATATTTCACAGTTAGATGGGTTTGGCTGTCTTGTAATCGACTGGGTACAAAACAAAAACACTCAGACAGAATTGGTGAATGTCAGGCGCACCGTTGCATCCAATGAACACTAGGAACGTAACCAAGACACTACATGTGTGGACCAGTATACGAGTTAGTATACTGGTTACCAAACACTGACACCGGATGCCTCTTGATTAATGGAAACCAGTCATTTGTTGTGGCGTCCAAATCACGCCTCGTAAGAAAGAGGCGAATAAAAAGATGGGTCCGATGAGAGCAAAGTAAATATGGAGTTCACACGAAACACAAAGATGCCGTTGATGCCTCACAGAAGAACGATTTCTGACTGGGATGAGATCGGACGGTAAATGTCACACAGGCTTTGAGATGATGAACACAGCAATCCTTACAGACTGGACGAGACGACATATAGGATAAGAAAAAGCACTTCAGAGAATAAGACGAAAGACAGAGAAACAGACTGGGCGATACGAGGCTGTCAATACATGTTTGGACCATTAGAAGAGATGGGATGAAGAGTAAAGAAAGCATCAGACTAATCCTCTCATATCAAACAATCTAATACTTATCCTGAGTTTAGGACATTCTCAGGACTAGTTCCAAACCACACCCTGCCCTCTTCGTCTGGAGTCACACTCTCAGCTACATTTGGAACAAACTCCGCTCTCTCTTTTCGTAACAAAGGTTTCAAATCAGCAATTTTAATAAAACATGAAAACTGAAATAAAAGTCCAAAAATCTTGAAATGCGTTTTTTTTCGAACCTCTTTTTGCTTTAAAAGCGGATATGCGCCTTGGTTTTTGGAACACCGCCTGTAAATAAAACTTTATCGAATTGACATGTTTACGATGTTCTACACTACACACTCTAAGCCAATGGGAGAAGACTTCAGATGATGAATATGTAATTGTGACACAAGCAGGAAGTCTCTTTTCTCATCACATGCCGGTGGACGGAAGAACACAGCTGTACGCCATTTCCACTTTCATTGTATCATCGTATCATTGTTTTATTAAACGCTGCTAACTTCTAACTAAGCTTCCCGGACTCTTTTCTGCTAATCCTAACTCAGAGCTAAAATACCCGACAGTCAATAATCAAGATATTTTAGACCCTCCAGAAAAACGCGATTCTGCGATCGCAGAATTTACCGCATAATCAGCAAAATGGCGCAGATTTATCAAAAGGCCGCATAATCCCCGCATTTTTCCACAAAGTTGAGAAGAAAAAAAAGTTGACTCGTCTTGACGTGACGTCATCAGCTCGCGCATCACAGAATGTAAACAACACTGTATAGAGCTCATTTACCAACGAACATTTCTACTAAAGACCGGGCAAAAAGTGGGGGGAAACTATTCTGCACCCCGTGCAACTGTGTGTTGGAGCATAAGAGAACATCGACGGTGACGAACCACTTTGATTCATTCAAACATTCGAAAATGCTTTCTGCTGCTGCGGACAAGAAAGCCAAACAACTCACATTCACCGAGGCATCAACCTCCAAAACCCTTTAGAGGGCTACAAGAAACGAAGTGAGTAGCCTACAAGATTGAAGCTGCAGATAACGAACGAGTAAATGAAAACAGGATGAGGCGGAGAAGTGTGTGTGTGTGTGTTTGGGGGGGGGGGTGGGGTGTGTGTGTGTGTGTGTGTGTGTGTGTGTGTGTGTGTGTGTGTGTGTGTGTGTGTGTGTGTGTGTGTGTGTGTGTGTGTGAGATTAAAATAGCCCAATTGCTTTTACAATAAATAAACATTGAATGTGTTTAATTGAATAGTAAAGGGGTTTAACGTTAGTGGCAGGTTGTGTGTGAGAGAGAATAAATAAGACAGCCCAATATTAAAAAAAAATGGTTATTCTTTTCCCCCGCATATTTAGCATATTTCGCAACTTCCCGCAATTTCACCGCATTAAATCACATAAAAACCCTGCATGTTTAAATCGCATAATAAAGGATTTTTGCCCGCGTTTTTCTGGAGGGTCTAGTATTTGGTGACAGTAAGTCTGGAAAGTCGTTCCCCTTTAAATTCAACTTGTGCAAAAAGTTTCAATGAATGCCAATGAAGGGCAAGACCACAAAAAAAAAAGGACATTAACCTTTCGACTTAACTGCCATCAGACGATCTGCAGCCCCATCTCTTATTGAAATGAAGATGATATCGGAGTGCGTATACATGCCATTTGCAGTTCCAATCATCATCTTGACAAAGTGAGCTGAAGGCAGTGGCTTCATTAGACTCTTCATTTACATGTGAGCTCCCCTCGGCTGCCGTCATTAATTCAGAGCAGCGTCTAATCAAAGCAGCCCTCAGCAGCGGTCCAATCAGCTGCAATCCTGATTCAAATGTCACCAATCATTGACACTTAAATCTCACTGTGAAACTGAAAATATTTTAATAAATACTAATATAAAAGTGGACTGCGGGAGGTCATACAGAAAGGGTGAGGGATAACTTTCAAAACAAGCCTTGGAGAATAGAGTTACTTGTAACTTGTTGTGAAGATAACGTGGGTCTAAACCTTGCAAAACAAACACATTCCATTAAATATAAATAGCAGCGTTACCAAGGAAAGCATTTTAGAGGTCAACGCCAATTTGATGTCTGCATACCTGGATAAATTAGATAAAGATGGGCAATTCACTTTCTTTCATATCGTCTAGATTGCTGACTCTTTATATTGTTTAGGCATTTTGTTAAATCAACTTTCTCGTCTTCGCCATCATTCATCTTGTATTTGTTGTTTTTAATGGTCGGCCTCTAAACATAAACCCTGCTCCTAACCATAACCTAAACCTAACCCGGTTCATATAATCACATTTGTAAATTGACAGGAGGAATAGGACCTACAATAACATTATATCTTTGTAAATTCTGAAGATGACTAACAGGAAGTTGGCTTTAAAGTTAAAGTTTGGCTCAACAACACAGATTGCCGGAGTTAAAGTGGACCTATCATGCTATATTGGAAACATATATTGTAGCGCCATACCTATACAAAACATGTCTGTGAAGTGTTTTGCTTAAAATCCCAAACAGATCACCCATTGTAGCCACACTGCTCAAACCCCTCTATTCCAGCCCTGTTAGAGAAACGCAGATTTTGGGTCCTTAGCTTTAAAAAAAAAAAAAGGAGGCGGAGCTAATGCCTGATCAGAATTCTACCGGAGATAAAGTTAAATTCTGCTGCGATAAAACGCCATCCTGTTCTAAACCACATCAAGGATTATTTCTGAAACAGTATGGAGCTCAAATGCTTTTTCTCTTGTAGGTTTATCACAAAGTGAGTTTCTTTTTATTTCCTGCTTTTTAAACACATGCTCTCCAGTACAGGTTAGCTCTCAGTGTTAGCGAGGCTTGCTAATGTAAACAAAGATGAGATTACGTCCAGAACACGTCAGGCATAGTTTCTGATAGTAACTCTCTGTGGGTCCACAGCCGATCTGACGTCATATCGGCAGCAAATCTGTATCCGTTCTTTGTCCCCCCCGTTTTTAAAAGATTTGGGTACGGAGGAAAAGAGAAAGGGTTTTATTTTATGATGCTGCGTGAGTTCCCGGACGCACCGGGGACACATGTCGATGTATAAAAGACATCACAAAGTGCATTTTGCATGATAGGTCCCCTTTAAGTAAAATGCAACGCAGTAACAGACCCTTGAATATAAACCTAACCCGATTAACATAATCCCAAATGTAGAGACATACTCATCACATAATATTTGGTAAATTCCAAAGATACCTAAGAGGAAGTTTGTTTTAAAGCTGCAGTTTGAGCCGTGGTTTAACAATAAGTATTGTCTGAGGTCAAACGTCATGTTGGTTTAGTGACAGACGCTGAAGGGGCAAAGAGGTCGCGTTGTGTAATGAAGACTTTGTAATCTATTAGGTTTTAAGATAAAAACACTCATACTTACGGCGCGGGAAATAACACTTTACCCCAAATTCAAGCTTACAAAGAAAATGTCCACTATCTTTAGGAAATAAGGTCAATGTTGTCAATATGCAAAAACTTATATAAGGCTCTAGAGGAAAGTGAAAACCTACAAAAGCATTATAGGATCCCTTTAAAAGAAAACATCTGTACAATAAAAATCTCCCACAACACAAGCGATATAATCTTAGTCATATTTCTCCGGTCGTATGCTCCATGCATTTCCACCAAAATCTCACTATTTGAATGACTTGCTCTTAAACTATTCTTACTTTTTAGGAACAGAAGTGTTATATGGTTGTTTGATACCGTGTAGTCTTCAAAACACATCCATTTAGTCCATTAAAGAAACTGTCCTAATTGCATTCACAACCCTATTTTGAGAAATTGCAATTCTCATTTTACAAAAATAGACCCAATAAGCCAAGAAATGCCTTCAAGCAGGGTTTGAGTCATGTGGGAGCCAATGGGAGCTGAGGTCCCACAAGGAGGGCTCTGAGCTCGGACACAGTGAAATCATACATTTGTGTGGGTCGCTAATACATTACCAACAACCATTATTTTAATCACAAGTAATGCATGTGTCAATATAATGAGTATTATTTACGTTAACGAGGTAAATAGGCTAAAAGAAAAACATGTTTTCCAAAAGAACAACGCATCTCTGGAATGACAACATGCCTGCGCTTCACCGCCAAGTTACGTAATACATTATTGCGCAATCTATGCCTGTGAGCGTGCTGTGCGAGCCGAGATGATGTGTGTGCTTACTTTAACCTTTTCATATTTAAGTTTGTAGCAAGTAGAGGGCTGCTGCTCTGTGTGTGTGTGTGTGTGTGTGTGTGTGTGTGTGTGTGTGTGTGTGTGTGTGTGTGTGTGTGTTTGAACGTGTGTGTGTGTGTGTGTGTGTGTGTGTGTGTGTGTGTGTGTGTGTGTGTGTGTGTGTGTGTGTGTGTGTGTGTGTGTTTGAACGTGTGTGTGTGTGTGTGTGTGTGTTTGTTTGAACGTGTGTGTGTGTGTGTTTGTTTGAACGTGTGTGTGTGTGTGTTTGAGTTTGTGTGTGTGTGTGTTTGAACGTGTGTGTGTGTGTGTGTGTGTGTGTGTGTGTGTGTGTTTGAACGGGTGTGTGTGTGTGTGTGTTTGAGTTTGTGTGTGTGTGTGTTTGAACGTGTGTGTGTGTGTGTGTTTGAGTTTGTGTGCATGCGTGTTAGTTTTTAAGACCCCCATAGAGTTCAGTTTATAACTCGAACCCTGCCTTCAAGGATTTTCTTTAAATATCCATAATATGAATTCATATCAAAGACTGTTCGAGTTGAATTCACACTATTTTGAGAAATGCAATTGGTATTTTACAGAAAAAGATCATATTATCCAAGAAATGCCTTCAAAGTTTGTCTTTAAATATCCATAATATTCTTCGGGGAGCATCTTGGGACATCTCCATCGATCTCTAAGCCTTCATTGTCTCTGCCTCTTCATCTGACTGGAGAACAAACCTCGGAGGACTCAAACTGGGTCGTCTCTCCGACGCTCCAGCGCCACGTTAACCTTTGACTGCAACTCGACGAGGAGTTCATCGTGCGGTCAGCTGTCGGCTGGAGTCCTAATGATCGAAGCCATCATGCGGCACCGAGCAAAACCTAGAGAGACAGCGACTAAAAAGAACCAGGACGATCAGGGTGGACGTTCTTTGGGAACAAAGGTGTCCTTGTCTTTTGTCCAGACAAATTATCCAGGGCCTCACGGCAGATGATCTAAACCCCGTCAACACTTTATGCTTTATGTGTTCATTGTTGATAATGTTTTTAGGAATTTTACCCCAATATATCAAAGTTCGATGGGTCTGGCTATCTTGTAATTGACTGGGTACAAAAACAAAAACCTCTAAGCACATACTCAAGAGACAAAATTGGTGAATGTGTGGCGCATCATTCAGAAGAATCAGAATCAGAATATCCTTATTAGCCCCACAAAAGGGAAATGGACATTGTTGCAACCAATGAACACGGTGCTCTTGGCTAGTAACGTAACCAAGGCACTAAATGTTTTGACCAATATAAGAGTTGGCCGGGCCTCAAACCAGATTATCCAAAACACTTGGCCTGGATAACCATGATAGGTTACCAAACACTGACACCGGATGCCTCTTGATTAATGGAAACCAGTCATATGTTGTGGTGTCCAAATCACGCCTCGTAAGAAAGAGGCGAATAAAAAGATGGGTCCGATGAGAGCAAACTAAATATGGAGTTCACACGAAACACAAAGATGCCGTTGATGCCTCACAGAAGAACGATTTCTGACTGGGATTAGACCGGACGGTAAATGTCACACAGGCTTTGAGATGATGAACACAGCAATCCTTACAGACTGGGCGAGACGAGCCTGTCAATACATGTTTGGACCATTAGAAGAGATGGGATGAAGAGTAAAGAAAGTAAAGAAAGACTGATCAGCTTTATTCCAAATAATCCAATTTGTTTCCTTGGCATTCGGACATTCTCAGTCTCCCTTGCATATCAACAAGTGCCAAATAACACCTGAAATAATCCAGATCAAATCAACCAATCAAAGAGCATTCACAGAGTCCAGTGTCACAAATGTGTCTCAGGGGACTTCGTACAGAAAGACAGAATGCGGCGAATAAAATGCTGGGTGTGATGAGAGCAAACTTCAAGCTGTCCTCGATGCCTCGCAGAAGAACGATTTCTGACCGGGCTTTGATTCGGACGCCACCTGGAGGCTGTAATGGTTTGATTCACACTTAGCTGCATAAGAGTTGTATTTTAAAACTGAAACTCCTTTTGTGTAGGCCAACATCTCAGTTG
Organism: Notothenia rossii; assembly: GCF_949606895.1. Classification (NCBI taxonomy): domain Eukaryota; kingdom Metazoa; phylum Chordata; class Actinopteri; order Perciformes; family Nototheniidae; genus Notothenia; species Notothenia rossii. The sequence goes on along the minus strand of NC_136906.1, from coordinate 1,774,590 downwards.
AATAACTTAAGATGCACCAACAAGTGGTCGGGTGTCCTTCGTCACTCGCCAATCGTCATCATCATGGCGCCTAGTTACACGATTGACGGTATATTTGCAGCGTTAAAGAAAGCCGATAGCAGTTCCTGTTTGCAATGTGACCGTGCAGACAAGTGTCAGAGAGTAACTTGAGTATGATGCACATCTTCTTCTGTGGCTTCTGAGCAGATGAATGGATGTTTATCCATGATTCACAAACAAACAAACAAACAAACAAACAAACAAACAAACAAACAAACAAACGGAGAGCACACTGAATCTATAAATAGGGTTGTCATGTCTGGTCAGATGTAACTCCACGACGACAGCAGAACCAACTTTGACACAAATTGCAGGGATTGGGCTCCAAAGGGTTTGAAGTGTCAGATGTTTTAAAGATGGAGGAATTCTTAAAACCTAAAGAATTACAGAAATATAAGTGATTGGCGATCCAATTAACTTCTAACTGTGTTTGGGGTCCTTTTCACGTAGAGCTGTCAATTAGCTGTAAACGGAAGTCAACACGAATTGTTGAGACGTTTTGCTGAGCCAATTGTTGTTTTGTTGGCTCAGAATAACCAATGTAAATGATGTCCTGGTAAATGCATCATTTGGACTTTCTAGAAAATGGGTGTCCAATCAATGACCCCCGTCTTTTGGGTCAATGACGCTCAAGAAGATGCTAAAAGCTATAGCTAGAAGTGTCTCAAAGCAGTTGCTGTAAAATAAGCAGAAATGTAAGAAAAGTGAAGCTTCTATCCCGATGTGTTGCAAAACATTGAGGATAGAAAATGTGTTTGACACGTCTTAGTCCAACTAATTAACTTCTGACAGCATGTAGGACGTGGGCATTAGCTGTTCATCAACACACACTTCGTCTAAACACCAGTCGGACTCTGGGCGGTGTGAAAAGAGCCGGAGCTAAACCGAAGAACCGGTTCTGAACCTGAAAAGCTCTAGCATGGAGCTTGAACCGGAGTTGCGTTGGTGTGAATGAGGAATAAGAGCTGGTTCAAATACAGAAAAACACAGATCAGCTGTTGCAGAGTTTCCCTTCAAATGCGACACAAATGTAAACAAAGTTCCAGAAAATTGTCCACTGAAATGTCAAAGAACCAAGTGTTCAACACGTCGTAGTCATCAATCTAACTTCTGACAATGTGTTGGATTATCTGAAGTAGGGCTGCCTGAGCTATGACCCCGACGTTAAGCCAATGACGCTCAAGAACATGCTAAAAGAGCTAGCCAATAGATAGCTCTAGCTTGTTTGAAGAGGGTGACTTCAAAATGATGGGCCTAGGAAAAGTCAAGTTTCCAGCTAAACGTGTCTCATGTGATAAACAAAGGTTTGCCCACAGAAATGCTGAATCAAATGAATTCAAATTGAAGATAATAAAAGCGCTTACGCTGCAGGACTTCATACTTCGTCGTGAATGGGTCTGGACCCCCTCACACTCAAACATGAAGGATCTCTGGTTTGAAGTCGTCACCCTCAGGCCCGCTAGCTTTCATCTCTGCCTCTCATCTTCAGAGAGAACGAGAGTGAAAATGAATCGAACACTTTGGACCAATGATGCTCCTTCTGGATGTGTCTCGCTCTCTTTGTTTCACACTTTAGGGATTGTTTGTTAGAATGTGAGAGCTCGTGTGAGTGACTCATCCCAGATCCCTCTGGCAGAGCAGAGAGAAGGGAACACTGTGTTTCCATTCACACATTTCACCCAGAATACTGATGTGCTATTCAGAGTTCTCTGCGACTAACATGATGACACATGTCAAAAGAAACCTGTTCGTGCTCAAAAAGCATGCAAAGCAGCTGGTATCATTCCTGTGGCGTGTTCCACTGACTCAGGCCCATTGGGCATCATTGGCACGGTCTTGTTCATGTCGTATTGTGGGGTACTTGTGGGAAAACGTTGTGCCTGAGGTCATTTATGTCCTCTGTCTGGAAGGAAAGGGTCTGAGTCCCACTGGTCGAGGACCGACTTGTGTCACGTTGTTCCTGTAGATGCTATTGTTGCGTTGCATTTGGAGGTTTTTGAGCACTTCTTTACGGAGGCCGGCAGGTGCTAACATGCAACAACGCTCAATAACTCTTCCATCGGGAGAAACGCTCTCCAGCTTCAGAAAGGAGGCAGATATAAAAACCTAAATGTTCGAAACACAGGAAGAAACTTCTTCAGCAACATTTTAGAATCCCAACATTTTAGAATCCCAACATTTTAGAAAAATCACAAAATGTTAGAAAAATCTAAATTTTTGGACAGATCAAAAATATATATTTTAAATAAATTTGTTTTTAAAAAATCAACACATTTTTTCATAGATTATTATGAAATGTTTTAGAAAAATCCCATAACTTAAAAAAAAACATTTGTGAATCTGCAAATCAAATCTGAATCAAAACAAACCTCTACTACTTGGATATGCACAGGGTTGGGTTGTAACGGAATACATGTAGCAGCGTTACGTAATCAGAATGCAAAAATCAAGTAACTGTATTCAGCTCGCGTTACATTTGAAAAACGAGTAATCTGATTACAGTTACTTTCGTAAACCTGAAGTGAATACATTTTGGATTACTTATTGGAATTATTGGTGGAAAGATTTCCTCACAACTTTTAATATTCATTATTAAAGGTACAGCCGAATCATCACAGCGCACAAAACCTATTACCGCCGCAGATGGACCAAAAAAGGGAGCGTTAGAAAAAAAAAAGGGGCGGGTCCGCTCAGTGAGACAATAACAACGAAACATGGAGGAACACAAGTCTGCGTTTAAGTCGTGTGCGTGTGTGTGTGTGTGTGTGTGTGTGTGTGTGTGTGTGTGTGTGTGTGTGTGTGTGTGTGTGTGTGTGTGTGTGTGTGTGTGTGTGTGTGTGTGTGTGTGTGTGTGTGTGTGTGTGTGTGTGTGTGTGTGTGTGTGTGTGTGTGTGTGTGTGTGGTTAAAACACATCAGCCACACCGCTCGTTAGCCTTTCTAATGATTCTGAAGGTATACGCAGTGAAAGGCACTGCGCGGCGTGCTCCTCTTCTCAGAGAGTTAACCCTCCCGCTGCCTCCTGGTGCCGCAGAGACTTCATGAAGTGAAGGAGGTTTTCCTTCTATAAAACAGCTGTGGGCAGCAGATACTGTGAGTGTCACAGACATGAATTTATAGATCAAGGCAGACTGGTGCACACACTCTCCTGTTTTGCCGATCCGGTGCTTAAACAAATATAGCTCTAAACCCCTGGCCGAAATGTCCTTAAAATGAAGTCTGAGTTCGACATTTTAATGAATGTCCTGCAGAAGGCGACACGCCCGTTCTAAGCCGTGTCCCTCACTCCTCACATCCTGCAAAAAGTGTATTATTGTTACATCGTTTCAGATGTTATGTTTCAGTTGTGCTCTTGATAAGCCATTCAAACAGTAAAAACACGTTCAGTTTCCTTTTGCTTTTTGTGTCTCCTGTTCACCAGAACAAACCATCTGTGATGGAAAAATAAAGTAATCCAAAAGTAATCTGATTACGTTACTTTTTTAAGAAGCGTAACTGTAACTGTATTCGGATTACTTTCATAGCCATGTATTCAGTAATCAGTAACTGATTACATTTACAAAGTAACCCTCCCAACCCTGGATAAGCACTTCTCAATAACACTGGTGAGGGTTCTGGGAGCAACACTCCCAACACACTTACTTCCTCACAAAAGATGAACCACATCTGCAACGACAACATGTTCCTTTTAGCCGGCTGGATGTAAGGAAAGCACAAAAGAGCAGAGCCAGAGAGAAAGGGGTCAGAGAGAGGAAGGGTTCAACAGGAAGTGTCATTAAGGCTCCATTAGTGGCGACTGGAGGCGGTTAGTGGTAATTAAGTGTGTGTTAAAGGCAGTGAGGATGACGACAAGAAGCAACCCTTCAAATCCATCATTCCACTCTCTGCTGCGCAGCGTTCTGACCGAGGAGAAGACCACAGCATGTTCTCCTGTTTAGTGTCCATGTAATTACTGTTAGCAAACAAGTGCTTATTTTCAGCAGCTGTACAAATCATCCACAAGCTGTAGAAGGCTTTGAATATGTCCAGGAGAGCTGCTGCACCTCAGAGTGCTCTTAAAAACGATTTAAAGAAAACTATGATCGGGTCATTCTACAGAAAAGATGGAATCTGGGTGATTAAAATCTGCTGAAATATATTCCTTCTAAACATCTAAAACCTGTTAAATAGCAATAACTAACTCTTAACTTGATGAACCCACAACAAGTAGAGCTTAAAGTATTTGTATTATTGTTATACATTATACAAAGCTTATTCATATAGGAACGTCACTGGTGTTACGTGTTACCAGGAAGGAGAGTAACACCAGTGACAATTTGGAGGAAACACGACCATTTTAACAAAATGGCTGCCATGTGTCAGACCAAATGTGGCTTCAGTCAATATCAAAACCGTTTAACTCTTCAATACAATACATGTTCCCATTCCAATGTTCACCCCTAGGGCTATGACATGAGTAACACTAATGACAGACTTAAAAGACACACGTAACATTTGAAGATAAAATGAAACCTTGAACAAACAAAGTAAGAAGTATCTGACTGTCCTTATGTCTTTGTCCACTGCCTCAGATGATCTCTTGTTACAGGAGGCACTTCAGAGACAGAACATTACTTCAAAATAAAAGCGTTTTGTGTAGCAGTAACACCAATGACGTCATTTTGGGTGACTGACATTTATTTGATATTATTAATACAAATTTGCGTTTTTTTTTACCATTTCAGTTTTATAATCAATGTATGTGATGTTATGTAAATTAGATTTATTTATTGAAAAAAAATCTTTTAAATTAAAACTATAGGCTCCTCTTACATGTATGATCAAAGTGACAAGGCAGTTCCTTGAACTTGGCATTTTAAATAAATTGCAATTTACGTATAAAACCATTTTTTATTAATTTTGTATTTAGTACCATTGCAAAGACAATCTCTATTTATTCAACATATATAATTAATGTGATTATTAGGTCAACGTCATGTATGTTGGTGTCTGCAAAAGTAAGTGACAGCACTTCCACCTTTTCTGTAGAATGACCCAAATTAAAAAGTATTAAAGAATGTGAAACAAATATTAAAGGATATTAAAAAATATTAAGAAATATTTAAAACATATTAAAAATAATAAACAATAATAAAAAGCAATAATACATATTAAGAAATAATAATAATAAAATATGTGCAGGAAAAAACAGGACATTTTGTTGTTTGATTTTTACAACAAGTGTGTTTTTGTTGCACTTATTGTTTGATGTTTCCAGAGAGCTGCTGCTCCTCAGACTGAGATACATCCTGCCCAGGGACGTGCACAGACATTTGGAGGGGCTATTGCTCTAAACTGGAAAAAGGGCTTTGTTTTTAATGTAAAAGGTTCATAAAATAAAAACACAACACTGTCATTGCAATTAACACTCATTTGACTTTTATGTCCACGGCTAAATTCATTATTCAGACACATTTTTTGTTTTTCGGTCTCATTAAAATATCTAATGTTAGTAACTATTAAAGAACAAATGGGGACAATCCTGTTTTAATATAGTTTGACCTTTGTAACTGCTGTGCAGACATAGACTACTGATAAAATAGAGCTTTTAACTAATTACCTTAAATAAAATCATTAATTAATTGAACCAATTACTTATTTATTTAATATTCCATAACTTAATAACAGAGGGGCTCAAACTAAAGTGGTAGAGACGTGGTAGAAATCCTACAATGAAGCGGGACATTGAACTGTTCACCCGTGAGAGGGCAATCAAGAAAAGAGAGCGAGCGGCCCGTTGAGGGAGTTTAAAGATGAGAAGACTCAGAAAGACAGAAGCACAATAACAACAAGTAGGCTATGTTTAGGTGTTTTTTGTGTAAATAACCGACGGTGTCAAGAGGAAGTAAAGTCCCCTGGTTTGTCCCCTACTCTAACGCCAGGCAGGCATTTGGTGTGATCACATTAGCCATATGAGGCCGGAGGTCTTTCCTTTGCTTCCAGCTGTCAGATTGTAAACAAAGTCACATGACTGGGGGCAGATGACAGCGCTGACAAGGTGTGTTTCCTGCAGCGAGACGCTACAATAATTGTGGGCTTATCATGTTGATTCGGCCACAATATAAAAAAAAAAACTCTCGCTCTCTCCATAGGGGCAGGTCAGACAAAAAAAGGCAAACGGGCTGTGGCCCGGGCAACATTAGCCCGTACCTGTGCACGTCCCTGATCCTGCCTATCTGATAAATACAAGTACAGACCTAAACCCTGACTGGTAATCGACTCAGTTCTTTATGTAGGCTAATCCACTTTCTGCCTCTGGCTCATCGTGTACTCACATGTTCGTGTAGGGCTCGCAGACAACATTATTTATGCAGCATTTAAAGGACTCTATAATTTAAGACGAGGCGCGAGTCTGCAGTTCAGCGGCTCAGAAAGACTTCAACTCCCAGAGGCGTTTAGCTGCGTGGAGACAACTCAGCTTTCTTTGCACACTTGAATGAATCCTGCTTTACTAATAACTTTATTGTGAAAGAATATTGGGATAAGTGTACGAGGCACTTTCTGAAAGCAACCAACCTCACGTTATAAGATTGAACTGGTAATGTCATGGTGTAATCTCTTACAATTCTTTAAAACTTCTTAATTAATTAATTTTTTTTTAAGTTTGTCCTCAATAATCGAGCTAATAACAACTTTTCTTTACCGTCATATAGTATTTTATACCTGTTTACTTTATTGCTTACTTTTATGGGTACTGCAATTTTTGGAAGTGCCGGAGCAGCGTTCCGGTGCTCTCCTCAGAACTGCACCCCTGTCAGACGAGACATATACCACGTGATGACACTAGGCTCGTGTTGTGTTCAAGGACCCTGACCGTGGCCAGGAAAAACAGGCACTTACTTGTTTAATTTTTTTATTTTTTGCGTGTGTTTATAAATGACCTAGAGGGCCGTACAAAATGGTCTCTTGGGCCATATACGGCATAATTAATAACCATCACATCAATTGCCATATTACATAAAATGATGTCCTGAGGGAATTATGAAAAAAAAAATGTTTCGAAAAGAAAGTAAACATTTTTTTGTATTCCGGCATTTTTCTAAATGATGTCAGGTTAGGTAATAAGGTCATTTCTTTTTTAGCATTTATTCATAGGGGGAAAAAAACAGAAGACATTTTGTTGTTTAATTTTAAAGCAACTTTTGCTATTTATCTGAATATTGTTTCCTTGATATTTACTGGTTTCCGTGTTTTCCAGCAATCTGCTGGTCTCTCTGAGTTCAGGACAGTTCAGTTGAACCGAAATCAAATATGACCGTTCCCTAACCCGTTAAAATCAGATAATCCATGGAGCTTCTCTTTGTTCATCAGAGCCTCAGAGAGACTCTACTTTGTGTGGGAACTCACATCCGATTTGTTTTAGGAACGCTGCTTGATTCAGATTTGGATGTACCGAAAGCAACTGTCACGCCATGAGCTGCCGGCTGCGGTTCAATATTAGGTCAGATTTGTTTTAACATGAAGTCATAGACATAGAGGACATTTTCCTAACCCTTCTGAAAATTAACGGTAATTTTTTAAAACATTAAAGTTGTGTATTTTTTCCAACATTAAAGGTGGGGTAGGTAATTCCCTTCAGAAACACTTTTTGTTATATTCCATGGAATCCTCTTAACATCCCGATAGCAATGAATATATTAAATGCTTGGACGATAAATATATACAAACATTTCATCTGTGGAAGCCGTAGCGCTGTAAAAAGCACGACCAATCATCTGAGCCGGCCCGGCTAAAGTAACTGGATGGCCTACCTGCCTGTCAGCCTTCCATCCGTGTGTGTTGGAGGAGGGGCTCTGGAAGGAAGTCTGAAGGAAGGGGCAGGTTTTTTTCGGCTGCGTACTTTCAAATTCTAGCGCACTCGAGCTGGTTTCCACATTCTTACCGACCCTCCCTTTAAGTCATTTTACAAAAATATGTCATTAAAAAAAATGTTGGGTAATTTACGAAAAATGTATCATTCATACCAAATAAAGTTTACATTTGTTTAAATAAGGCATTTTCAAAAAGTTAAGTACTTTATGAAAAATGCGAGAATAAACAAATAAATAACCCGAAATAAAAATAAATAATGCGACATTTAAAAAAATTAAAACAGAGGACATTTTGTTCCTGAATTTGTAAAACTAGTTTGTTTCTGTTGCGTATATTGTTTGGCTGATATTATTAATAGGGCCGGGACTCGATTAAAAAAATTAATCTAATTAATTACAGGCTTTTTAATTAATTAATCTTAATTAACGCGTTAAAGTCCCGGCCCTAATTACTAATAGCTGGTTCAAGTGGCCAACATTCTGCATGTCTCTCTGAGCTCAGGACAATATTATTGAATAATAATCATCACATTATTTGCTGAGGGAATTTAGAAAAATGTGATATTTAAAAATAAAATAGTTAATTTTTTTGAAAGAAATTAAGCAGTTTTTAAAGTATTTTTTCAAATATTTAAGTAATTTGTGAAAATTAAGCAAACGTCACGCCATGAGCTCCGGGCGGCGGTTCAATATTAGGTTTTTAAACATTAAGTCATAGGGGATTAAAAATAGAGGAAATGTTTTAAATAATTAAGTATTTTCTGTAAATTAAAGTTATTTAAGAAAAATATTGTGATTTTTCCCAAATTTAAGACATTTTTCCAAAACATACGTCACAAAAAAAAATGTGTGTAATTTACGAAAGAAAAGAAAAAACAGATTTTTTTGTTAATCTGGCATTTTGCAAAAAAAATCCGGCATTTGAACCGAAATCAGAATGAGCGTTCCCTAACCAGTTAGTATCAGAGAATCCATGGGGCTTCTCTTTGTTCATCAGAGCCTCAGAGAGACTTTGTGTGGGAACTCACATCCGATTGGTTTTAGGAACGCTGCTTGATTCAGATTTGAATGTTCCAAAAGCAACCGTCACGCCATGAGCTGCCGGCGGCGGCTCCTCGCACGGATTCAGACGAGGGTTGCATGAGAGGAAATTAGGACAAAGAGCACAGACATGGGAGGGGACACATGTTGAACCTTTAAATCACGGGAACACACGAGCGTGAAAGGGGTCGAGTCGAGACTGTCGAGTCAAATTATCATAAAATCATTTAAAACATATAGTCTCTTTCTTACATTGTATTTTTAGTCTTGTGTGTTTTTAGCAGAGACATATGTTAGGATTTACATTTCAGGAAGTAAAAGGTGGATTTATGGTTTAATGATGGGATGGAGGAGCAGCTGGTTCCTCTCATGAATATAGAGAGAGACTGTGAGCAGAACTTCTTTATCCTCTGAGGGTGAAGCTGCAACACAAACATGTCCCAACTTTCGATCAATAAAGTACTTCTTATCTAATCTTACCTTATCTAATCTAATCTTATCTAATTTAATTGTATCTTATCTAAACTTATTTGATCTAATCTCACTTTATCTTATCGAATAGCAAGTGTTGGGATGAAAGCAGAAACAATTCACTGTAGGAAAAATATATAAATCTTACAAATATTACTAACAAGCGGCGAAGAAAACCATTTCAATGAGATGCTGAATGGCTGACAATTCTACAAAATATTTATACAATGGAATAAATTAAATATATGCTACGATTACAGAGGGAAACGTTTGAAGACAGATGGAGGTGAGAGGAGGAAACTGGGCTGTGTGTCACCCCAACATAATATGACTCCTTTCAAATGAGAATGTTCTGGTATATTGATATTTTCCCGAAGTATATTGGACTGTATTATTGGAATATGGAGGAAGACCTTATATATATATAACCCATCTTTTATTGTATTTCTGTTTACCTGTGTTATTTACGTTCTCAGTGTTATTATTGATTTGATTTATATACATGTTGTGTATTGAATTGTGGGGATTTGAGACCTTGTACATGTTGTGACCCCTTGTTATAAAGAAACCGTTAAAATGTTTTAAAGATCAGATAATATTCAGCGTCACAGTGTCCAGTCACATCCAATCGGAGCCTCTCGGCCCCCCTGCGGTGCCTCTGAGGGGAAACAAGGCCTACAACCATTATCCATTGTTTCTGCATTTCTATAACAGCAGGGGGGGCACCACTTTACAGTCAACACACACATACAGACACTCACACACACACACACACTCAGACGCACTGACACACACACACTCAGAGGCACTCACACACACACGCTCGCTCACACACACACACACACACACACACACACACACACACACACACACACACACACACACACACACACACACACACACACACACACACACACCACACACACCACACACACCACACACACACACACACACACACACACACACACACACACACCTCTTCCACTGAACGAACCATTCAGAGACAGAGGGTTTGGATACTTTGCTTGAGCATTAAAGTAATTTAAGACAAAAATGGTTATTTTTCCAAAATTAAGTATTGTTTTTAACTTAAGGTATTTTCCAAAAACTAAGAAATTAATGCGAAAAACTTGGTATTTCTGAAGTCAGGCCTTTTTCAAAAATATGTCAGATTTAGAAAATAAGGTTATTTTCCGATAAGTTATTTTTTAAAACATAAAAGTCATTTAAGAAAATAAATTGTGTTTTTTTTTCAAAATTAAGTATTGAATAACTAATTAAGAAAACGCATTTTCTAAATATTAAGTATTTAATGCAATTTGTTGGTGAATTGTTTTTCAAATTGTGTTTTTAGCATGAAGTCATCGGGGGTCAAAGGAGAGAGAGGACATTTTTTTCAAATAATTAAGTAATTTCTGTAAGTTAAGGTTCATTTAAAAAAAAAAAAATACAATTTAAGACAAAAATTGTGATTTTTCCAAAACACACGTCCTTAAAAAACAAATTGGTTATTTAAAAAAATGTTGCTCATAGAAAACAAATACAGATCACAGGATGCTGAAGCCTTTCACACAACATGTTTATGTCTCTATGATATTCATCTTTACACTTTGTGATTTCACATTTCCTTTAACATCAGAGCAGCTAACCACCCAGACTCTTAAGAAATACTCTTTAGAAAAAACATGCACACATCGACTTCAACAGCTCCACTCCTTCTGGTCTGAACTTTCAAAATAAAATGAAAAGCCCTTTCCATGTAGTACGTTGCATCTCTGCTTAGAAGAGGCAACTCAACAAAAAGCGTTCAATTTGCATCTCAATTGTTTGACAGCAGTGAGGTCATTAAAGGCAAATCAACAAATGACCCTAGGTAGTGTCCTTAAGTGTTTGTCGATAAACTCAATACAAAGTCTTCTAAATATAACTTAGTGATTGGATCAAAGTGGACAACCGAGTGATTTCCCATCGTGACTTAACGTCCGGATTCAAGATGGAAAGCATACACCCTGATGAAAGGCTCCTATTCATGAACAGCGCTGTCATCAAACCGTAAAAACATGCAGGTTTTCTCCAGCTTTGAAAAGGAGACTGAGCTCGAGTCGAGGCTCGTCTCAGGATCAGATCAGAGAGAACATTCTAGTTTCTGGAAGCCTTCAGGTGTTCAATCTGCTGCTGGAGACACTGTCTGTGCTCCTTCTCCACCGCAGGCTTCACTTAATCATCGTCTAATCACACACACACACACACACACACACACACACACACACACACACACACACACACACACACACACACACACACACACACACACACACACACACACACACACACACACACACACACACACACACACACACACACACACACACACACACACACACACACACACACACACACACACACACACACGCACACGCACACACACAATTACAGGAGACGCACTATCTATAATGTCAGCGTGCAGACGTGTGTTTAACTTCAGGTTTTTATGTAACCTCACTTCAATGTTCAGGGTGCAACACACATTTCTACCTGTTTCCATAGTAATTAACCCCGTTCCCATGACTTCATTAAGTACTTTCAGCAGTTTCAATAGTTGAGCAAGCCTATATATCAAAGTGTGCAAACAGGCTCTTCTTCTTAGTGTGCTTCGGCAAAAAAAAAAAAAAAATTATACCCTACCTATAAGGGCTGCCCGATAAAAAGAATAATACTAATTGCGATTATTTTTGACTGATATGTGGAGGATTTCTGTTGGGTTTTATATCAAATTGTGATTTTTAACACTAGGTAGAAGCTTTAAATTAACTCAATGGTTTTTTTCGCCCCTTGCTGAACTGTTTGTTATCTGGGATGTTTGGGTATTATTTAGTTGTGCAAAACCATTAAAACCTTATGACATGGGTCGGCAACAGGCGGCCCATTGGGCGGCCCGCCAGCATTAATATTTGGCCCGGAAAATTAGCTTTGTTTTGAAAGAAACGGACATTTATGAAAGAAAATTCCTAATGTCCGAGTGCAAGTGAATGCAGCACAAGGCGCTTGCCTTGTGACCCCTCCCCCGGCCCTGGCGCCGAGCGAGCAAGGAAATGTGATTGGCGGCGATTTCATTTGAACGGGACGGTGACAGAGGAGAGCCTGTCAGTGTGGCTGCACTCAGCATTGAATCAAAACGCACTGAAGCTTTGATCTTAATCAGTTTGTGAGGCGTTCTGCTGAACAAGAGGGTAATCACCGCATTCAGCTGTTATAGGCAACTTGATGCTCTGCTCACGGATGACTCGATGAGCATAACAAACTGTTAAGATGATGACCTTACGTTAAGGTGACCAGATTTTCAAAATGAAAACCGGGGACATTTTGAGTTTTGCGGTCAAAATCTCATTAACATATCAATTTTCTTCGCTGTTAAAGAAAAAAGGGGGACAATTCTGGTTCAATGTAATGAGAACATTTGAACTGTTGGATACAAACAGAAGGACGATAGCTCATATGAGACTTCAAAGGTCTTTTATTTTGAAACTAAATCAGATTGTCCAGATTCTCTCTGAGTGACTAGATGGGGTGTCCTGCTATCACCCTGTAGTGAAATAAGTATTTGATTGACTTTGAATGACTCTTTGATTATGGACGGTTCCCATTAAATAATAATCAAAATATACGATGGACAATAGATCTAATTTGAGATTTTAAACAGCATACATTTTAAATTGTGCTTCAGAAAGTAATGTTATTTTAGGAGTGTTGAGAGATGGTGTCAACATCAATTGAAATTAGTCACCCAGTGGAAATGTCAGATGTCTTTATAACTGTATCCTTACATTTTACATTCACTCAGTTATAATGTGGTAGTTATATGTAGTTTGTTTTAAATTATTATTGATCACATTATATAGTACATATTTCTTAATTTAAGCTCCAGTATATATGAATATGTTTGGTGTGTTTTTTAGGTATATTTGTTATTGACCGAGTAAACGCTTTTATTTTGAAGGCAGTTTTTACAGGCCTCGACCGTAATGCATAGGATATATTCGCGATTTTCCGAAGTGGGGGCTGGCTTGACCACTGTCTGTTTACCCAGTGTTTCCTGACATGAAACGTTTTATTTCACGTTGCTATGTGTTTTTAACATTTTTTTAAAAACGGGGACATTTCCGGGGACAGTTTCAACCGGTGACAGGCCAATACAAACGGGGACGTCTGGTCACCCTACCTTACGTGTGTAAATATATGTTTTTCTTTGTGGGGGTCTGCCCCCAAAAAACAGTTTGAAGTCCTGAGAAAGTCAAATAAGATGGTGTGTAAACTACACTGCCCAGCCAACAGAAAGTAACCACTTTGATTTAACTAGGCCAGTAGGGCTTTCCACTGGATCATAACTGCAGCCATTTTAACAACGAATTGCTTAAATTAGCCTTTGATTATGTTCTGGCCCTCCATCTAGTGGCTCAGAAATGTTTTGACCCCTGCCTTATGGTATCAGTATTTCTGATTACCCATATGCAAAGAAACATACCAAGTATTTTGGTATGTGGAGAACCTGTGCTGTAGCTTCTATAAGAACGGTAATAAAAGGGACCTGATAAGCGTTTTGGTCCATGATTTAGAGCAGATATTTGAATAATCAGCATTAAAAACCTGCATGCTGCGCTGTATGATGAGTGCTGGATGGTTTTTCATATTGTTATTTGTTCAAGTGTTAAGTATAGTACATGTTGTTCTTAGAGTTTGCAATTTGTATTGAGTTTAAGCTACTTTTGGTATATTGATCCTGTGTTTTATATACAATGATTGAGGTAGAGGCTTTAAATAAGACTTACTAAGCCTCTTCCTGCACTGTCTGTCATTTGTTATCTGGGATGTTTGTGTATTATTAAGTTGTGTGAAAGCATTAAAACAATTCAAACCTTCATGATGTATGCAAAAACACACACCAAGTCTTTTGGTGTTTGGAGAACATGTGCTGTAGTTTCTATGAGAACAGCAGGTAATAGAGGGCATGTCAGCATTAAGGTCCATTGATTTAGAGCAGATCTTTTAATAATCAGCTTTGAAAATAAAGAAAAGTGAACCAACCTGCTGTGAAGACGAGGGCCTCCCCCTCTAAAACACTCGCTCCAAAGTCACTCTGAAACACAGGAAACAATAAAGAACCCTTTAGATTAAACCTCGTTCAATATCCTTCTTTATCAATTATGGAGTCTGGGTGTGTGTGTGTGTGTTGTACTTGTTAAGCTGATTTAGTTTAAATGAGAGGGGATAAAGAAGAGTACTCATGAGTTGAATGTTCAAACTCTTTATAAGAAGGTCACCCCGAGCCTCCGGTCGATCACATGACTCTGATGATGTTGAAGAATTCCCGGACTTCTTTTCTTTCTAAAAACAGAAACAATCCTTTCCCTCTGATTCACTGAGTGCTAATGATGTGGTGAAAGTGATACATGAGTCTAGTAGCAGCTCAAAGAGTCCTGTGTGAACCCGGACCTGTTGGAAATGCACAGAGTCTCCAGAACATAGAAAGTGATGAATGCTAACCTGCAGATGTTGGCACATTAGCATATAGCTAAACAAACTGCCGAGTTGGACCATTTTGGTGTTTTTTTAAAGATGCTGAATGCATTCAACATCCTCACTCCAATACTGTGCAACCTGGAACTGTTGAGTTATAAATATTGAGTCAGAAATGTATAGCAGGGTCTCCAGCACGTAGAAACTGAACTAACAATGTTGGGCAATTTGCACAAGTTGCATTAATTAGCATATGCAGATAATAGAACAAAATAAACTGCCGATGTGGACCATTTGGGAGTGTTCCTTTGGATGCTGAATCAATTCCATAAAAAGGGTCCCCTAAAACTTTCAAATCGACCCAAAGTTCATCAAAATAGCCCATCTGGAGTACAAATATTGCCCCTTACTGGTTAAAACTTACATTCTTGATCCAGTAAATGTCCGAAATGTAGGGTCTCCAGAACATGGAAGCTGCCGGATGCTAACCTGCATATGTTCGTCAATTAGTACAATTGGCATAAGTTGCATTAATCAGCATTAATAATCATAAAAGGGTCTCCTAAAACTTCAAAATCGACCCGAAGTTCATCAAAATCGACCCACCGAGAGTACAGAGTACACATGTTGCCCCTTTCTGGTTAAAACTTACATTTCTGATGCCCAACATGTCAGAAATCGATTCAACATCCTCAACAACAAAAAAAGCCACTCCAATACTGACAAGATCAGTTTTAATCAGAAAGGGTCAATATTTGCTCTCCTGTTGGGACGATTTTGATGAACTATGGGTCGATTTTGAGGACTCTATGTGGAATTTAATCAGCATCCTCAAAAAAAACACCACAATTGTCCAAATCGACCAAGCCATTTTCGAGATATAGTCTGCATACTCATTCATGCTTATTAATATACATTTATATCATAAACCTTTGGGTTCCTCAACAGGACTCTGACCGCAGACTAAATCCTGCAAACCACTCCAACATCACGCTGACCTGAAGCTGAACCTGAGACTTCATTCTACTTCATTTACTCTCTGAGCAGAGTTTAGCATTCATGCCGCCTCAGGCTCCCTCCTCTTACTTATTCATGACCATCAAGAAGGAAACAGAATATGAACAAAGCACGTGAAAACACTCTCACTGTAAAACACGTATAGGAGGAAATCTTAAGAAACGCCACTCTGTCCTCCTGAGTGGTTCTTATGATCTGAATAATGACCGTCTGAAAAGCTGTTTGCTCTCTAATTATGTAGCCGTATTAAAAAGTGTTAAACAATCTTACAGACTAGGGGTGGGAATCACCTCCCCACGATACGATACTATCGCGATACTTAAGCCACGATACGATAGTATTGCGATTAGAAGAATAGAATAGGATGAGTGGGATGAACCCCTCTTTAATGGTCTCACATGCAGAGCACACAGCACACACAGTGAAAAGTGTTCTCTGCATTCAACCCATCCTAGCACCAGGAGTCTAGCACCAGGAGTCTAGCACCAGGAGTCTAGGGCTAGGAGTCTAGTACCAGGAGTCTAGCACCAGGAGTCTAGAGCTAGGAGTCTAGCGCCAGGAGTCTAGCACCAGGAGTCTAGCACCAGGAGTCTAGGGCTAGGAGTCTAGCACCAGGAGTCTAGAGCCAGGAGTCTAGAGCCAGGAGTCTAGCACCAGGAGTCTAGCACCAGGAGTCTAGAGCCAGGAGTCTAGCACCAGGAGTCTAGAGCTAGGAGTCTAGCACCAGGAGTCTAGAGCTAGGAGTCTAGTAGTAGGATTCTAGAACCAGGAGTCTAGAGCTAGGAGTCTAGCACCAGGAGTCTAGAGCCAGGAGTCTAGCACCAGGAGTCTAGAACCAGGAGTCTAGCAACAGGAGTCTAGTACTAGGAGTCTAGTACCAGGAGTCTAGCACCAGGAGTCTAGAGCCAGGAGTCTAGCACCAGGAGTCTAGAGCCAGGAGTCTAGGGCCAGGAGTCTAGCACCAGGAGTCTAGCACCAGGAGTCTAGAGCCAGGAGTCTAGCACCAGGAGTCTAGCACTAGGAGTCTAGCACCAGGAGGCTAGAGCCAGGAGTCTAGAACCAGGAGTCTAGCACCAGGAGTCTAGCACCAGGAGTCTAGAGCCAGGAGTCTAGCACCAGGAGTCTAGTGCCAGGAGTCTAGAACCAGGAGTCTAGCACCAGGAGTCTAGAGCCAGGAGTCTAGCACCAGTAGTCTAGAGCTAGGAGTCTAGCACCAGGAGTCTAGAGCCAGGAGTCTAGAACCAGGAGTCTAGCACCAGGAGTCTAGAGCCAGGAGTCTAGCACCAGGAGTCTAGCACCAGGAGTCTAGAGCTAGGAGTCTAGTAGTAGGAGTTTAGAACCAGGAGTCTAGCACCAGGAGTCTAGAGCCAGGAGTCTAGAACCAGGAGTCTAGCACCAGGTGTCTAGTACTAGGAGTCTAGTACCAGGAGTCTAGCACCAGGAGTCTAGAGCCAGGAGTCTAGAGCCAGGAGTCTAGGGCCAGGAGTCTAGCACCAGGAGTCCAGCACCAGGAGTCTAGAGCCAGGAGTCTAGAGCCAGGAGTCTAGAGCCAGGAGTCTAGCACCAGGAGTCTAGCACTAGGAGTCTAGCACCAGGAGTCTAGAGCCAGGAGTCTAGAGCCAGGAGTCTAGAACCAGGAGTCTAGCACCAGGAGTCTAGCACTACGACTCTAGAGCCAGGAGTCTAGGGCCAGGAGTCTAGCACCAGGAGTCTAGCACCAGGAGTCTAGAACCAGGAGTCTAGAACCAGGAGTCTAGCACCAGGAGTCTAGCACCAGGAGTCTAGAGCCAGGAGTCTAGAACCAGGAGCAGCTATTGAACAGCGCCCAATTCTACATTATGCTAAGTATTGCGATACGATATATTGTGATATATTGAGCATATATTATGTTATTTGTTACCTGGGAGATGTTTTCGTTTTGATTTGATTTCTTACTATATGTTAGTACTTCCTCCACCGCTGCAGAAATGGTACATTACCATGACCCTAAAACCGGAGATGTTTTACGGTGGATTAAACCCACATTAAACCCTGGTGCTTGCTGCTTCTGGATAAATGAAGTATTTTCCGGTTTCCTCTGGCAGAGGAAGAGCTGACTATGTTCAGAAGTTATCTGATAAGACCAAACAGCTCGGCTTATAAGGGACTGAAGAAACCCACCAACTCAGAGTAAACCTGAGTCTTCAGTCTCTTTCTAACTCCATCTCATTCCCATCCCTCTCAGATGAGAACAGCAGGAACTCAGAAAAACACTTTCAGAAGTTGTGGCTCTGCAGAGGGTCATTGGGAGCAAGCGGTGCGTCCTTTAAATGCGTCCCCTGGCCCACATCCTGTTGTGGCCACTTCTGAAGCCGGTCTTTCTCAAAAAAGGACATTGAGCTCATGTGTGTGTGCTGCATACTACAAGGAACAGTGAGTGTGGTTGTGTGTGTGTGTGTGTGTGTGTGTGTGTGTGTGTGTGTGTGTGTGTCCTCCCTGGAAGTGCGACAGCTTGTTATGAAGACTTCCTCTCATCTCGCTAAAGGAATATTTCCTTTTATCCCCTGAAATAATACAAGTCTCTGGAGAGGAGCTGCTGAAATCACACACACACACACACACACACACACACACACACACACACACACACACACACACACACACACACACACACACACACACACACACACACACACACACACACACACACACACACACACACACACACACACACACACACACACACACACACACACACACACACACACACACACACACACACACAATGAAAGCCGTCAGTAACTAGTGATGCCGACCCCCTCTGGGCCAATCAGAGTCTTAAAGAATACCGGTGTGATGGCTGCATCTAAGGCAGAGTTATTTATAATAGAGAGTTAGGAATGAGTCCTAAACTCCAGAATGAGTCAGCATTTTAGGGTTTTACTGTTCTCTCTTTATTGGTTTTCTGAATGTGTTTAAGGTCTGTGGCCTTAGTCATGTGACCGTGCTGTAGTTCCTTTATAGCCCAACATTAGCCACCTTTAGCTTAGCGGTGGTGACGTGAAGTCATGTGACCGTGCTGTAGTTCCTTTATAGCCCAACATTAGCCACCTTTAGCTTAGCGGTGGTGACGTGAAGTCATGTGACCGTGCTGTAGTTCCTTTATAGCCCAACATTAGCCTCCTTTAGCTTAGCGGTGGAGACGTGAAGTCATGTGACCGTGCTGTAGTTCCTTTATAGCCCAACATTAGCCTCCTTTAGCTTAGCGGTGGTGACGTGAAGTCACGTGACCGTGCTGTAGTTCCTTTATAGCCCAACATTAATAGATTTAAATAATAATAATATATTTAATTTGTTAGCGCTTTTACAGGTGCTCAAAGACGCTTTAAAGATAATAGAGAAGAGAAAAGAAAAAAGAAGAAAGGAACAGCAAATAAATATATAGTTAAAGTTAAAGTCAAATAATACAAAAACAATCACACATTAAAAGCCAGATTGAAGAGGTGATTTTTTTTAAGGTGGGGAGGTCGGTGCAGTCTCTGATGGGTTGTGGGAGTGAGTTCCAGAGGGAGGGGGCAGCAACAGCGAAGGCTCTGTCCCCCCAGGTCCGGTGATTGGTGCGGGTGGGGATGGATAGGAGGTTGGCTTCTTATGAGCGGAGGCAGCGGGAAGGGGTGTGGTTGTGCAGCAGGTCTGTGAGGTAGGGGGGGGCCTGGTTGTTGAGGGCTTTGTCAGTAATGAGGAGGACTTTGAAGTGGATTCTTTGACGGACGGGGAGCCAGTGGAGGTTCTGGAGGATGGGAGTGATGTGGTCTCGGGAGCGGGTGTGGGTGAGGAGGCAGGCAGCAGAGTTCTGGATATGTTGGAGTTTATTGAGGAGGTTGGATGGTATGCCATAGAGCAGGGGTGGGGAACCTCCGGCCCCCGGGCCGTATACGGCCCGCAAGACCATTTGGTACGGCCCTCGAGGTAATTTATAAACACACGCAAAAAAGAAAAAAATTTAAGAAATCTAGACCGCAAAAAAATTAAACAGGCGAGTGCCTGTTTTTCCTGGCCAAGGTCATGGTCCTTGAACACAACACGAGCCTAACGTGTCATCACGTGGTATATGTCTCGTCTGACAGGGGTGCAGTTCTGACGGAGAGCACCAGAACGTCGCTCCAGCACTTCCAAGCAGTACCCATAAGGAGCCGTAGACATGCCGCAGTTTCTGCGTGGCTGTGTCTTTAGTTGAAAGCCCAGTGGCGATCTGTTCATCTGTCATACTGATCATACAGTCAATAACTTTGTTGTTATTAGCATCTGGTTAGCTAGCTATGCTAACGAATATAAGAAGCTTTTTCTCCAACCAGTGAGGTAAAGGCACATCTTTATATGATCATTATAGTTATAGAAAAATAAGAGAATAAAGTAAACGGGTATAAAATACTATATGACAGTACAAAAAGTTGTTATTAATAAACAAGAATACAGTTTGAAAGGGGAGTGATTTGTAAAATATCCATAAAGAAAAAGAAAATCTGCTTCCAGCTGTCTCATATGATCTGGGTGTTGAGAGATGTATCCATAGATCTCTTCATGTTGCTCTCAAAGTGCACCAGATTGATGCTTTTAACTTCAACATTTAAAAAAAAATCTTCCCTAGAAAAATCTGCCATAGAGGATGCTATTGCAGTAGTGGAGTCGTGATGTGATGACTGCATGAATCAGGGTTTCAGCAGCAGAGGAGGAGAGTGATGGGCGGAGACGGGCAATGTTTTTGAGGAGGAAAAAGGCGGTCCTGGTGATGTGATTTATGTGGTGGTTGAATTTGAGCTGACTGTCGAAAAAAATTACGCTGAGGTTGCGGATGTGAGGGGGGGGGGAGACAGAGTGTGGCTGTCAATGGTGAAGTTGAAATTCTGGATGTCTTTGATACGGGATGGGGGGCCGATGATGATGATGTCTGATTTGGCACTGTTCAGTTGGAGATAGTTTGTTTGCATCCATGCTTTTATTTCTGAGAGACAGTTGGTGAGAGTGGAGTGTGTTGTGGGGGGGATGGAACATTAGCCACCTTTAGCTTAGCGGTGGTGTAGTGAAGTCATGTGACCGTGCTGTAGTTCCTTTATAGCCCAACATTAGCCTCCTTTAGCTTAGCGGTGGTGTAGTGAAGTCATGTGACCGTGCTGTAGTTCCTTTATAGCCCAACATTAGCCACCTTTAGCTTAGCGGTGGTGACGTGAAGTCATGTGACCGTGCTGTAGTTCCTATATAGCCCAACATTAGCCTCCTTTAGCTTAGCGGTGGTGACGTGAAGTCATGTGACCGTGCTGTAGTTCCTATATAGCCCAACATTAGCCTCCTTTAGCTTAGCGGTGGTGACGTGAAGTCATGTGACCGTGCTGTAGTTCCTTTATAGCCCAACATTAGCCTCCTTTAGCTTAGCGTTGGTGACGTGAAGTCATGTGACCGTGCTGTAGTTCCTTTATAGCCCAACATTAGCCTCCTTTAGCTTAGCGGTGGTGACGTGAAGTCATGTGACCGTGCTGAAGTTCCTTTATAACCCAACATTAGCCACATTTAGCTTAGCGGTGGTGACGTGAAGTCATGTGACCGTGCTGTAGTTCCTTTATAGCCCAACATTAGCCTCCTTTAGCTTAGCGGTGGTGACGTGAAGTCATGTGACCGTGCTGTAGTTCCTTTATAGCCCAACATTAGCCACCTTTATCTTAGCGGTGGTGACGTGAAGTCATGTGACCGTGCTGTAGTTCCTTTATAGCCCAACATTAGCCTCCTTTAGCTTAGCGGTGGTGACGTGAAGTCATGTGACCGTGCTGTAGTTCCTTTATAGCCCAACATTAGCCTCCTTTAGCTTAGCGGTGGTGACGTGAAGTCATGTGACCGTGCTGAAGTTCCTTTATAACCCAACATTAGCCACATTTAGCTTAGCGGTGGTGACGTGAAGTCATGTGACCGTGCTGAAGTTCCTTTATAACCCAACATTAGCCACATTTAGCTTAGCGGTGGTGACGTGAAGTCATCTATAGCCCATTCTGATACTCAGAGTGCATTTCAATATGCGTTCATTGGGAATGAATTAATGAATGAAAGGAATCTGGGATTTCTTATTGAACAGAACCTGTCTTTCAAGTTACACATGAAAAATGTTGTTTGAAAGCTAAAAATAAAATTAAGTTTCTTTTACTGAAATAAATCCTGTTTCTCTTTTCAGACAAGGAAACATTGGATATCTGCAACATTTTTACCTGTATTAGATTATGGTGACCTGCTATACATGAATGCCTCTGACCAGTGCCTAAAGAGCTTGGATACTGTGTACCATTGTGCCTTACAATGTATTACTGGATGTGGATATCGAGTGCACCATTGCTCTTTATATGCTGCTGCTAATTGGCCATCTTTGTCTGCTCGCATACTTTGCCATTTGTTGGGTTTTATTTATAAATCTCTGCTTGGGTTGGTTCCCTCCTACATTTGCACATATATGTGTCAAAGAGAAAGTCTGTATGGCCTGCTTTCCCAAGATGTTATTCAGATGCTGGTCCCTACGGTGAGAACACAACTGGGTAAAAGAGCTTTTAAACATGCTGCCCCCACAGCTTGGAACAATGTTCAGAAGGAGCTGAAACTCTCAGATGTATTCACTATGGGGGAATTCAGGTCCATCTTAAAGGACAGAGAACAAGACACCATTGGTAGAAGTGTTTCTGATTCGCTGACCTTGTCACCTTGCTGCATTCTTTGTAAATTGTTCCTTTCTTTCTTACTGAATCCACCTGTGTCTCGTGCCTGGTCTCAAAGCCCTGAGATTAGTTTAATCAGAATATAATCAGCGCAGTCTGGGACGGCAAGTGAAGGAACAAATAACTGATTTACGTAATGCCCCCCTTTGGGCCAATCACTGTAATTTAAACGCATGAAAACACATTGATGAGATGAATCAGTTGCTCCAGGTTTGAGCTAATTTCATTCCGAGTGTGTGCAGATATGAAGTGTGACACGTGGACAAGCTGTATCAAAGATTAGCTTCCTCCTGGGTGTTATTTCTGGGAAACCTGGACTAGATGACCTCCTGTTTGTTTAGTTTAATACATATTCTGAATAATTTGAACAACACAAACCCAACAACTAAATGTCTGGTTTAGTTTCTAGTTTTTACGGATAAAAGGATCATGCTTTGCCAAAGAGAGACAAAAGGCCTAAAAAATGTAGAAAATATCTGAAAAATGTCAATTCTTTCCTGTGTTTGTCTCTTTACTTTAACCGTACAAAAAAACAAGATTTTCCTGCGCTAATGTATAGTATCTGATTATTTGATCAAAGAATGACAACAAGATCAAGAATCAGACATTTCATGATAGCTAGATTAGCTTGATTGCTACCCAACGGTTCTCAACTCGTTGCGTTATAATATTAAAGTACATTGAGCTGATGCTATTATCCAAAGAGACTTTCAGTGAGTGCATTTACCCATTAACAGACAATCTAAACACACCAGGAGTCCTGCAGGGACATTAGCTTTGAATTAGCAAAACCATTGTAAGAACAGGTTTAAATATCCAAGGTTCAGGGAATCTAAAAAACAAAGGGAAGTTTCTGGGAAATGGAGAAAGATCTCGGGGTTAATAGAAATATTTATTCATATATTTTAAACCTGTGTTTTTCGTGTGTTATTACTATCTATCACTGCCCTACTTTTTGCTCCCATTTTTCATGAGATGAACTCAAAGATCTAAAACATTTTCTATATACACAAAATAACCATTTCTCTCAAATATTGTTCACAAATCTGAACAAATCTGTGATAGTGAGCACTTCTCCTTTGCCGAGATAATCCATCCCACCTCACAGGTGTGGCATATCAAGATGCTGATTAGACAGCATGATTATTGCACAGGTGTGCCTTAGGCTGGCCACAATAAAAGGCCACTCTGAAACATGCAGTTTTGCTTTATTGGGGGGGTCTGGGGGGGTCCGAAAACCAGTCAGTATCTGGTGTGAGGGTTAGGGTTAGGGTTAGGGTAATGTTGTGAATCGAGTGGCCCATGGTGGTGGTGGGGTTATGGTATGGGCAGGCGTATGTTATGGACGACGAACACAGGCCACTCGATATGCCGCACCTGTGAGGTGGGATGGATTATCTCGGCAAAGGAGAAGTGCTCACTATCACACATTTGTTCAGATTTGTGAACAATATTTGAGAGAAATGGTTATTTTGTGTATTTAGAAAATGTTTTAGATCTTTGAGTTCATCTCATGAAAAATGGGAGCAAAAACAAAAGTGTTTATATTTTTGTTCAGTGTATATATTTAACTTGCCTTGCCTTGCTCGTGCATTAGCATAAAATAAGCTAAAGTGTTCTAAATGCTACGTAAAGTCGCAGCTAAGAGCTAGTTCTGTTTATCTATGGGCTGGTGCAGCGTAGAGGTTTTCAGGATAAATATATCAATACTCTTTTTCTTACTTAGTTTATTCAGAAGTCAACATTCAGGTAGATTTGAAGCAATACTATTTTGAAAACGCAAGGACATCCTGACAAACCTACAGAGTGCTATCTCCAGACTCTAAGCAATATTTTATAATATCTCAACGTTAATGTTGTGTTTCAGATGCAAGCAGCCAGATAATCCCTTATCACTTAAAACCAAGACAGCTAGACTCGATGCTAATGACATGCTTTATGGTTTCTCCAGAGGTTACTATGTTTGCGTCCTTGGCAGTTTTTCAAGACAATAGGCTCTATTTAAATCCCCTTTATATTACCCTGCCTTTATCCCAGATGAAGCCACTGTGGGGAACACAGCCCGTTATATATTCACATCAATGTGGTAGGAAAATACTTCTTAGGAGAACATTATGTTTAAGGTCAAAGAGAGGGATATAGTTATTCAAGTTTAAAATGAAACCCCTTCATTTATAGAGAATATGACTGCACTAGAGCTGGATGTGTACAATGTGAACCAACCTTCGATACTGAAACACTACTGTTTGCTTTCAGGAGCCCCTATTCTGCTTTCTGTGGTGAAACCTGCGGTGGTGGCGAAGTTGATAGAGACTCAGCTTGGTAACTGGAAGGTCACCTGTTCAAGTCCGTGCAAGACCAAGTGATACCGAGGTGTCCCTGAGCAAGGCACCGTTCCATACACTGCTCCCCGGGCGCCGTTCAAAATGGCAGCACACTGCTCCTAACACTAGGATGGGTCAAATGCAGAGAAACAATTTCCCCACGGGGATTAATAAAATATATCAAAATCTAAATAAAAAAAAAAAATCAAACCTGTCCTGTAGTGTGTTTTTAGTGCATGTAAATCAAACTCCATTTCATCGCGGGCCACATTCGCATAAAGGCTGCACTCAAAGGGCCGGTTGTAATATATATATATATATAAAATAATGTATTATATTACATTGTTGCCTCTGAATTGGATTATTATCGGATAGGATAATAACTTAGTAATTAACTACGTCTGAAAGCAGAAGTCCAGGTCCACAAGTCTCTTCAGTGCGCATGTCACAAAACAAGATGCATTGTGGGAGATGTCGTTTATGGGCAACCTGCTTTTGTAAAGTGGCATGTACCGTATAATAAACGTATTATTTTCCTTGCGGGGCCACATAAAATGAAGTCGCGGGCTGGATTTGGCCCCCGGGCCTTGACTTTGAAGCCCCTGATGTAAATGGTCTGCTAAGGCTACAATCCCTTTGTTTTTCCAGAGGGAGTTTCACACTTTGAACTATAGTTAAGATCAGAGGAACATATCTGGATGGATTATCACAGACTATTATATGTCGAAGTTAAACCATTTCAAATGTAGTAATGGCAGCAGATATTGCTTTAAATGTAAATAAATAATGGGTTTAGTTTGACTCGAGGACAACAGGAAGGTTTATTGATTTGGTTGTTGATAAATATGTTATTGCGTCTAGAGGGTTTGTTAGCGGGTGATGACCGTCTGCACTGAACGTCATGGCAATCCATTGAACAGATAGACGTCTCAGTCTTGATTAAAGTGCCAGACAAGATGGCATATCTATAAATAGAGTCAATTATGCAAATCATCACAAAGCTGTAATATGCTGAAGATGTACTGTACAGCCTCACAGAGCATGGAGAAAAATATATTCTGAGAACTAAGGGACTGTCTACGGAAACTAAATGTGGATAATACATTTTGAACCTATCCAACTCTGTTATTTATTAACAGTATGTCCATAAACATGGGGGTTTGGGCACACACTGCCTGAAGTGGTGCAGGAAAGAGTCCTAACACCGTGAAACAACTCAGCATTTTCTCCCTTCCTGTCCCTTGGTCTGGAGGTCAATGGATTTCTGAATGTGTTTAAGGTCTGTGGTTAACACAAGCTGAAGAGATTTTAAAGTTTTGTTCTACGACATAAAATACGCCAGTAAATACGATTTAAAAACTGAGGTTGCTAACAAGTGTCTAAATGAGACAGCTAAACGTCATCACGCCCAACATTAGCCTCCTTTAGCTTAGCGGTGGTGATGTGAAGTCATGTGACCGTGCTGTAGTTCCTTTATAGCCCAACATTAGCCTCCTTTAGCTTAGCGGTGGTGACGTGAAGTCATGTGACCGTGCTGTAGTTCCTTTATAGCCCAACATTAGCCTCCTTTAGCTTAGTGGTGGTGACGTGAAGTCATGTGACCGTGCTGTAGTTCCTTTATAGCCCAACATTAGTCTCCTTTAGCTTAGCGGTTGTGACGTGAAGTCATGTGACAGTGCTGTAGTTCCTTTATAGCCCAACATTAGCCTCCTTTAGCTTAGTGGTGGTGACGTGAAGTCATGTGACCGTGCTGTAGTTCCTTTATAGCCCAACATTAGTCTCCTTTAGCTTAGCGGTGGTGAAGTGAAGTCATGTGACCGTGCTGTAGTTCCTTTATAGCCCAACATTAGCCACCTTTAGCTTAGCGGTGGTGACGTGAAGTCATGTGACCGTGCTGTAGTTCCTTTATAGCCCAACATTAGCCACCTTTAGCTTAGCGGTGGTGACGTGAAGTCATGTGACCGTGCTGTCGTTCCTTTATAGCCCAACATTAGCCTCCTTTAGCTTAGCGGTGGAGACGTGAAGTCATGTGACCGTGCTGTCGTTCCTTTATAGCCCAACATTAGCCTCCTTTAGCTTAGCGGTGGAGACGTGAAGTCATGTGACAGTGCTGTAGTTCCTTTATAGCCCAACATTAGCCACCTTTAGCTTAGCGGTGGTGACGTGAAGTCATGTGACCGTGCTGTAGTTCCTTTATAGCCCAACATTAGCCACCTTTAGCTTAGCGGTGGTGACGTGAAGTCATGTGACCGTGCTGTAGTTCCTTTATAGCCTGACATTAGCCACCTTTAGCTTAGCGGTGGTGACGTGAAGTCATGTGACCGTGCTGTAGTTCCTTTATAGCCCAACATTAGCCTCCTTTAGCTTAGCGGTGGTGACGTGAAGTCATGTGACCGTGCTGTAGTTCCTTTATAGCCCAACATTAGCCTCCTTTAGCTTAGCGGTGGTGACGTGAAGTCATGTGATCGTGCTCTAGTTCCTTTATAGCCCAACATTAGCCGCCCATTACTTCATCAAAGTGGTATTGATATGTGGAGTTTTTAGTCAGCTTAGCCCGGTTAGCCAGATTAATAAAGCTCAATTGAGGGATTTGAGTTCAACTGTTGGCCAACATTAATCAACTCAAATTGCACTCTAGGTAGGCTATAGGATTAAGAAG
The DNA here is from genome assembly GCF_949606895.1 of Notothenia rossii. Lineage (NCBI taxonomy): Eukaryota > Metazoa > Chordata > Actinopteri > Perciformes > Nototheniidae > Notothenia > Notothenia rossii. The sequence goes on along the minus strand of NC_136906.1, from coordinate 1,746,928 downwards.
ATAGTAAGAACAGAACATTTTTACAATTGAGTTTTGCTACTTTTACTTAAGTGCAAGATCTGAATACTTCTTCTACCTCTTCGTCATGTGTTTGTTTGTGCTTTGAATAAGTATTTATCTTTGAACGAGACGAGTAGGGCATCATTAAAAATGAAGACTCCGCTTTGTCACAGATCCTATAATTAATTTTCCGAGCTCCTTTGTAATAAGTTATTTCCTGGAGGGGGAACTGTCCCAGATTTCCTCTCTGTAATTCTCTGTGTCTGGATGCAGCGTTAGAGCTAATTGAATAGAGGCCGTATTTAATAAATATGTTCCTCCAAAGAACAGAACAGAACATTCTTCAGAGGCCTGCAGTGTGTGTGTGTGTGTGTGTGTGTGTGTGTGTGTGTGTGTGTGTGTGTGTGTGTGTGTGTGTGTGTGTGTGTGTGTGTGTGTGTGTGTGTGTGTGTGTTCTGTACACGATGTACATCCAGCAGGTAATAACTTTTTTTTATTACAATCCCAATAAACATCACATCGTGTTCTCTTCTTCTCTCATATATTCTTCTCACATGTGTTCTTGCGACTAACAATCATTTTTATAAGAAGATAGTCTATATGTAGATCATTAAAACAAGGTATAGTTGCTGTTCTGCTGTTGTTCCTCCTTGTTAAAAAGCACGGGAATGTTTCTTTCTCGAAAATACGAAAATAGTTGTTTTTTTCCAAACTGCAGATTATTTGTTTGTTTGTATTTACATTTTTAAAATAACGTTAAATGTTCAGTGTGTGTCCTCGCGGTTTGTTCCAACACACATTAAGAATAATAACCAGCAGTTCCACCGTTAGCATTGTAACTAACGGGAGGTATTTCAAAGCCTCATTATTACAGTTTTTACTATATTTTACACTTTACAATTATAGGATTTCTCGGCACTGGAACTAAAACCACTCTGAAGCGAAAGAAATATACTGTATATGTATAGATATATATATATATATATATATATATATATATATATATACATATTAATAAACATATACGGTACATTTCCCAACCTTTTATGGTCTTAATCTTTTTATATTACCATATTTTATTTAATATGTTCCTTAGAGAACTTTTTATTTAATTGTATTTTCTCCTCACCTTGAGATGACGTTGTTTTTAAAGTGTTTTAAACAAATAAAGTGTATTCTTGTTGTTGTTATTATTATTATTATGGTAACACTTTATATTAAGGTACACATATTCACCATCAACTAGTTGTTAGTTAACATGCACATTAGCAGTATATTGGCTCTTTATTAGTCATTATAAAACATGTATTAATGCCTTATTCTACATGAATGCTGTCTCTGAGGAACTGCACACGGCTAAAGCAGCCTCCCTCTCCTCTGTCATCATCCTTCTGGACCTGTCTGCTGCATTCGACACGGAGAACCATCAGATCCTCCTACGCACTCTCCAAGAACTTGGAGTTTCAGGCTCTGCACTTTCCCTCCTCACCGCATACCTCAAAGACCTACAGGGTAACTTGGAGAGGGTCCGAGTCCGACCCTTGTCAATTAACTACAGGGGTCCCTCAGGGCTCTGTTCTTGGTCCCCTCCTCTTCTCCTTGTACACAAACTCGCTCGGATCAGTCATTAGCCCGCATGGTTTTTCATACCGCTGCTACGCTGACGACACCCAACTAATTCTGTCCTTTCTCCGCTCAGAGACCCAGGTCGTCGCACTCATCTCTGCTTGTCTAGCATACATCTCTCAGTGGATGTCTGCTCACCACCTCAAGCTCAACCTTGACAAGACTGAACTGCTTTTCCTTCCGGGTAAAGATTGTCGCTCTCTTGACCTAACAATCAACATCGGCCCCTCTGTTGTTTCCCCGACTCAGACTGCAAGGAATCTGGGTGTGACCCTAGATAACAAACTGTCCTTCACTGCAAACATCGCTGCTACAACCCGCTGCTGCAGATACACTCTTTACAACATCAGGAGGACACGTCCCCAGCTGACCCAGAAAGAGACACTGCTGCCGATACACTCTTTACAACATCAGGAGGACACGTCCCCAGCTGACCCAGAAAGAGACACTGCTGCCGATACACTCTTTACAACATCAGGAGGACACGTCCCCAGCTGACCCAGAAAGAGACGCTGCTGCAGATACACTCTAAGAATATGTTCCCTATTTAAAAGTGACGTCTTGTTAATAACAAACAAGCTGGTAGTTTGACCCTAAAGGCCCTGACAAACCAAACTGAGACCAGAGGACACGTCCCGACGGAACAAGGCTGTTGCGTCTCCTGCGTCTTGGCCATGTGTGGCACTGGAACACACCGCAAAGACTTCAGCCGACGGCCAAGAAGCACGTACGAACTGCGCATGCGTGAGTGGCAATAACTCTCCTTACCAGCAGGCGGCGGTAGTGTGTATACGTCATTCAAAAGAGGAAACAACCTGAAGACAGACTGCGTGATAACCGAGAGAAGAAGAACAGACCCCGTGATAGAAACAAACAACAAATAGCGTGTTCCATGTTCACTCTCGTCCATCAAAAACATGTTTGGTGTGGTACTGGCCGTATCAGCCCTTGGACTGTTGCTTGTGGAAGCAGATGGATGAAAAGGAAAAATAATAGCCGTCTTTGTGTGCCTTCTCGTTTGTTTGCGTACCTCGCTTCTCATGCACTGATTCGCTAGCTGAACAGCCAATCAGAGTGATTTAGTTTGCCGACAGCCTGGGCGGAAGGTGTAGGCACGGCCGAAAAGACACGACGGTGCGGGACACACCAATCTGAGGAGGGTGACAGGACGCTCATCGATGGCCAGACATCTATCGACATCAATCGAAGGCCAAAATGGGCTTGGTGTGTCCGGGCCTTAATATGTTGATAGTGAATAAGTTTGCCTTAATCTAAAGTGTTACCGTGAGTAATAAAAGCATTTGAGTGATAAACTGTCCTGCAGATATACGTGGATAGAAAGAGAGGAGCATAAAGCAAACTGAATAAAGCACTGATTAACCTGCACTGGGTGGAGGGCTAGAGATAAACGACAGAAATCTGTTAAAAATTAAGGAACTTTAACAGGATAACATTGATTAAAGAAGCCTTGTTTAAAGCTGGTGTCTTATTCTATTGTTTACCTGTGAAAACTCAACTGAACGGAAATATTCTATTCACTTTTGTTGGTAAAAAGTTTTAAAAAAGACGGATACTTTTAATAATTGCACGACTGGACGAGTTCATTACCACAACATCACACACACACACACACACACACACACACACACACACACACACACACACACACACACACACACACACACACACACACACACACACACACACACACACACACACACACACACACACACACACACACACACACACACACACACACACACACACAGCCCTCACAGTGACGTGTGTCTCTGCAGTGTCTCCCTCCTGCAGAGTGACGTCAGCAGCTGTTATGTAACTCGTTCTCCTCTGACTCAGAGGGCGAGAGACTGGCTTTCTTCCTGTCTCCTCCCTCCTGTCCTCCCCCTGTCTCCTCCCTCCTTCCCCTCCCCTTTCTATACATTGAGCCACCTCAGGAAACCGGGCTGGGAGAAAGCAGCAGGGGGAGGGGAGAGAGAGACGTCAAAAGAGGTCAAATCTGTCTGCAAGTGATTACAGCTCTGGAAGTGCATATACACACAAGCAGTACTCCTACACGCTTTGTGCAGTTATTCTATAGGTATAAGCGTGTGTATTGCATGTAGACCTGTTTAAAAAATATATAAAATGACATGTGTCCTTTCCTCAGGTCTGTGGGAAGAGCTCATAAATGCATCTTTGCTGGAAACTAATAAATCTAGCAGCAAACAAGATCAGGGCATTCTGGGTCATTTCACCCCCACCCCCCACACACACACACCTCTCTCCGGGGAAGTATTATCTTTGGTTTCAGAGTCGTTCCTGTTTTACAGCCAGGTGTGAGAAATGTTTTGTATGAAAACATGAAGCCTGCCATGTGGTTTGTAAAAGTAGAAATAGAACAAGAACACAAAACAAACGTGAGTTTCTGCAAAGTACAGGATGTCTTAAAGTCAAACCCTCATGTGATGTAATAAGGTTCACACAGCTCTTTCTGCACAGAGTTTAAATGGAATCAGGAGATTAGATGTGTGTGTGTGTGTGTGTGTGTGTGTGTGTACACATGTTCTCACTTTTGACACTAGCTGCAGCTCTACGATACGAAACATCAAATGCACGTTGGATTTTCTTGCCCAGATTTACAGATTTGACCCGAGATGAGTCATGTGCCAGCAGCTGGTGTGAAAAGCAGACGTGGTGCACGAAGAAGAAGAGAAGAAGCTTCTCTCTTCACCTGCAGAAACTCTACTCACACTTTCTGCTGACCCTGATGTGACGTTTCCCCGTCTCTCTCTCTGGGGTCAGAGAAGTCACTGAATCCCTCCAGAAGCCCTCATCCTGCAGCAGAAACACAACGTAAACAACCAGAGAAATACACAGTAAACAACCAGAGAAACACAACGTAAACAACCAGAGAAACACACAGTAAACAACCAGAGAAACACAACGTAAACAACCAGAGAAACACACAGTAAACAACCAGAGAAACACAATGTAAACAACCAGAGAAACACAACGTAAACAACCAGAGAAACACAACGTAAACAACCAGAGAAACACAATGTAAACAACCAGAGAAACACAACGTAAACAACCAGAGAAACACACAGTAAACAACCAGAGAAACACAATGTAAACAACCAGAGAAACACACAGTAAACAACCAGAGAAACACAACGTAAACAACCAGAGAAACACACAGTAAACAACCAGAGAAACACAATGTAAACAACCAGAGAAACACACAGTAAACAACCAGAGAAACACACAGTAAACAACCAGAGAAACACACAGTAAACAACCAGAGAAACACAACGTAAACAACCAGAGAAACACAACGTAAACAACCAGAGAAACACAACGTAAACAACCAGAGAAACACAACGTAAACAACCAGAGAAACACAACGTAAACAACCAGAGAAACACACAGTAAACAACCAGAGAAACACAATGTAAACAACCAGAGAAACACAATGTAAACAACCAGAGAAACACAATGTAAACAACCAGAGAAACACAATGTAAACAACCAGAGAAACACACAGTAAACAACCAGAGAAACACAATGTAAACAACCAGAGAAACACAATGTAAACAACCAGAGAAACACACAGTAAACAACCAGAGAAACACAACGTAAACAACCAGAGAAACACACAGTAAACAACCAGAGAAACACACAGTAAACAACCAGAGAAACACAATGTAAACAACCAGAGAAACACAATGTAAACAACCAGAGAAACACACAGTAAACAACCAGAGAAACACAATGTAAACAACCAGAGAAACACAATGTAAACAACCAGAGAAACACACAGTAAACAACCAGAGAAACACAAAGTAAACAACCAGAGAAACACAATGTAAACAACCAGAGAAACACAATGTAAACAACCAGAGAAACACAATGTAAACAACCAGAGAAACACACAGTAAACAACCAGAGAAACACACAGTAAACAACCAGAGAAACACAATGTAAACAACCAGAGAAACACAATGTAAACAACCAGAGAAACACACAGTAAACAACCAGAGAAACACAAAGTAAACAACCAGAGAAACACAATGTAAACAACCAGAGAAACACAATGTAAACAACCAGAGAAACACAATGTAAACAACCAGAGAAACACACAGTAAACAACCAGAGAAACACACAGTAAACAACCAGAGAAACACAACGTAAACAACCAGAGAAACACAACGTAAACAACCAGAGAAACACACAGTAAACAACCAGAGAAACACAATGTAAACAACCAGAGAAACACAATGTAAACAACCAGAGAAACACAATGTAAACAACCAGAGAAACACACAGTAAACAACCGGAGAAACACACAGTAAACAACCAGAGAAACACACAGTAAACAACCAGAGAAACACAACGTAAACAACCAGAGAAACACACTGTAAACAACCAGAGAAACACAATGTAAACAACCAGAGAAACACACAGTAAACAACCAGAGAAACACAACGTAAACAACCAGAGAAACACACAGTAAACAACCAGAGAAACACAATGTAAACAACCAGAGAAACACAATGTAAACAACCAGAGAAACACAATGTAAACAACCAGAGAAACACACAGTAAACAACCAGAGAAACACAATGTAAACAACCAGAGAAACACAATGTAAACAACCAGAGAAACACACAGTAAACAACCAGAGAAACACACAGTAAACAACCAGAGAAACACACAGTAAACAACCAGAGAAACACACAGTAAACAACCAGAGAAACACAATGTAAACAACCAGAGAAACACACAGTAAACAACCAGAGAAACACAATGTAAACAACCAGAGAAACACAATGTAAACAACCAGAGAAACACACAGTAAACAACCAGAGAAACACAATGTAAACAACCAGAGAAACACAATGTAAACAACCAGAGAAACACACAGTAAACAACCAGAGAAACACACAGTAAACAACCAGAGAAACACAACGTAAACAACCAGAGAAACACACAGTAAACAACCAGAGAAACACAATGTAAACAACCAGAGAAACACACAGTAAACAACCAGAGAAACACAAAGTAAACAACCAGAGAAACACAATGTAAACAACCAGAGAAACACACAGTAAACAACCAGAGAAACACACAGTAAACAACCAGAGAAACACAATGTAAACAACCAGAGAAACACAACGTAAACAACCAGAGAAACACAATGTAAACAACCAGAGAAACACACAGTAAACAACCAGAGAAACACACAGTAAACAACCAGAGAAACACAATGTAAACAACCAGAGAAACACAACGTAAACAACCAGAGAAACACAATGTAAACAACCAGAGAAACACACAGTAAACAACCAGAGAAACACAATGTAAACAACCAGAGAAACACACAGTAAACAACCAGAGAAACACAATGTAAACAACCAGAGAAACACACAGTAAACAACCAGAGAAACACACAGTAAACAACCAGAGAAACACAATGTAAACAACCAGAGAAACACACAGTAAACAACCAGAGAAACACACAGTAAACAACCAGAGAAACACAATGTAAACAACCAGAGAAACACAACGTAAACAACCAGAGAAACACACAGTAAACAACCAGAGAAACACACAGTAAACAACCAGAGAAACACACAGTAAACAACCAGAGAAACACACAGTAAACAACCAGAGAAACACAACGTAAACAACCAGAGAAACACACAGTAAACAACCAGAGAAACACAATGTAAACAACCAGAGAAACACAACGTAAACAACCAGAGAAACACACAGTAAACAACCAGAGAAACACACAGTAAACAACCAGAGAAACACAATGTAAACAACCAGAGAAACACAATGTAAACAACCAGAGAAACACAACGTAAACAACCAGAGAAACACACAGTAAACAACCAGAGAAACACAATGTAAACAACCAGAGAAACACAATGTAAACAACCAGAGAAACACAATGTAAACAACCAGAGAAACACAATGTAAACAACCAGAGAAACACAATGTAAACAACCAGAGAAACACACAGTAAACAACCAGAGAAACACACAGTAAACAACCAGAGAAACACAACGTAAACAACCAGAGAAACACAACGTAAACAACCAGAGAAACACACAGTAAACAACCAGAGAAACACAACGTAAACAACCAGAGAAACACACAGTAAACAACCAGAGAAACACACAGTAAACAACCAGAGAAACACAACGTAAACAACCAGAGAAACACACAGTAAACAACCAGAGAAACACAACGTAAACAACCAGAGAAACACACAGTAAACAACCAGAGAAACACAACGTAAACAACCAGAGAAACACAACGTAAACAACCAGAGAAACACACAGTAAACAACCAGAGAAACACAACGTAAACAACCAGAGAAACACAACGTAAACAACCAGAGAAACACAACGTAAACAACCAGAGAAACACACAGTAAACAACCAGAGAAACACAACGTAAACAACCAGAGAAACACAATGTAAACAACCAGAGAAACACACAGTAAACAACCAGAGAAACACACAGTAAACAACCAGAGAAACACAACGTAAACAACCAGAGAAACACAATGTAAACAACCAGAGAAACACACAGTAAACAACCAGAGAAACACACAGTAAACAACCAGAGAAACACAATGTAAACAACCAGAGAAACACAATGTAAACAACCAGAGAAACACAATGTAAACAACCAGAGAAACACAATGTAAACAACCAGAGAAACACAGTAAACAACCCGGAGAGAAACACAATGTAAACAACCAGAGAAACACAGTAAACAACCCGGAGAGAAACACACAGTGAAGACTCTGCTGTTATGTGTGACTCCATACAAAGTCAACTCAAAGGTGTTCTCATCATCTATCAGCTACAGTGTAGAAATGGCAATGACATTATTCTGACCTGAACTCCTCCAACAATGCAACATATATAATCAAATACAAATAAACAATTGTGCAAGAGGAAGTCTATATACATCTCAATGGAATATGACATACACAAACAGAATGAGGTGATAACTATGTATGTAAATAAGTGGATTGCAAGATGACAGACAGATGAACGTTCACATGGTTTCTCACCACGCCTCAGCCTGCAGCAGCGATTGGCTGAAACCCACATTTCATATTTCATGCTATCCTGCATGATTCATGTCAGATCTACACGAGCACACTATGGCACAATCTGTATGTCACAGCGCAGGAATGTGAACAGAGGCTGGGAGTGCCACACACACACACACACACACACACACACACACACACACACACACACACACACACACACACACACACACACACACACACACACACACACACACACACACACACACACACACACACACACACACACACACACACACACACCAGCCTATATACGTTCCAAAATGTTGGCACTGAGCCATATCTGTGTACTTCTTGTAAAACATCTCTAACCAGCCGTACTTGGCGTGCGTGTGTGTATGTGTGTGCGTGTCAGCAAGTAGGCTACGTTAAACTGTGCAATCAGAAACCTGTTAACACACAAACACAAAGAACACACACACACACACACACACACACACACACACACACACACACACACACACACACACACACACACACACACACACACACACACACACACACACACACACACACACACACACACACACACACATTAAGACATTGATAGACTGTATTGTATACTGTATATACAATGTGCTATATAAATAAATAAGGATTGAGACAAACCCATGTTGCGATAAAAACGTAGCTGGACGCTCAATAAGGAATTATAAAACATTAAATAAAACTCAAGTTCAGATAGAGATGGACACACACACACAAACACACACACACACGCACGCACACACACACACACACACACACACACACACACACACACACACACACACACACACACACACACACACACACACACACACACACACACGCAGGATGTCAGTGGTGTCCCGCTGTGTGCACGGCTTGGTTCAGCATGGTTCAGCCCGGGTTGACATGAGGACAGCCCCGTTAAATCCCCCCCGGTGATGCACACACTCACCGATGCTTGACTTGTGATATAACAGCGCCTCTTGCACCGTCAACATAAAGCAGCCGTGTTCAAAAACGTGCAGAAAAAGCAGCAGCAGCGGCGGTGGAAATAAACGTTTCCTTTCCTCCCCGGTGCTTCTTCTCCTCTCCCGGTGTTAGTACCTCTCTCAGGCCGCCTTCAGGTGCTCAGACCCGGGCTCTCCGGTGCCTGGACCTCCATGGAGCCACGGTGTTTACAGGGTGTCTCTGCGGGGATCAGGGCTCTGTTCTCGGTCCTCCCCGTGCCTCTCAGTCCGGGTGAATGCGGGTCAGGAGAAGGAGCTGCTCCGCCTCTGAGGGGATCCATTACCCGGCTCCACAGCGCCCTCCTGCGGCCAAAGGGAGGGGATGCACCCGGGGGGAGAGGAGGTTGCATAACACCGAGAGAACCCGGGGATTAAAGAAACAATTATTAAAGGGTCGATACGCGGATTGTCTGCATATGTAAATGTGTCTGTTGACTGTGTATATATAGCCTATCACTCGGATCTTGGATAACTGGACTCAAACTCACACTGTACATCAAGGGGGATGTCTCTGCCTTTCCACAGCAACGATTAAGTGTTAATTGATTTATTAATACATTTTTCAAATGTTTTGTTTTAATATTTGGAAAAGACAACATGTGCAAAACAAGAGTTTCTTCAGATATTATATTTATTGTGGAAAACAAATCTCCTCTGGCTGGAAGAGAACTCACCTCTCCATACTTTCTCTTTGGTTAACTGGACTTATACAATTCACACTGTACATTTTACATTTACATTTAATTTGATATCCAATTCCTTGCACACTTAATGTAAATAATATCCTGCTTTATATTGTGTTAACAGAATATTGGCCCTTTAATAGTGTTTTTAATTTGTCAGAGTGCCGGTCATCTGTATATTTGTCTTTCTCTCTAAAGCTGGTTTATTTCTATTTCTATTTGTAGATGTTTCTATTTTAGAATTGTTTATTACTTATTAACTTCAGGTTTATCTTAGATTCATTTAGATTACATTTACTTTATTGATCGAAGTTTGTGAATTTTTTTATTTACAGCAGCATTTTAAAAAGGTATTGAGCAAGTTAAAAATCAACATAAACAGTGAATATATATGCATGTAAAAACAGAAAAACACAATGTTTAATACGATTAAGAAACAGGCCTTGCTGCGTACGTAGGGGCTTGGACTGTGAGGCGTAGGGTCGCCGGTTCAAGGCCCCGACCAGACCTAAATATGGAGTGTGGACTGCTACTTGGAGGGGTCCAAGTTCACCTCCTGCCCTGCTGTGGTGCCCTTGAGCAAGGCACCGGACCTGGTGCTACTCCTGGTGCTAGACTCCTGGTGCTAGACTCCTGGTGCTAGATTCTTGGTTCTAGTCTCCTGGCTCTAGACTCCTGGTGCTAGACTCCTGGTGCTAGACTCCTGGCTCTAGACTCCTGGTTCTAGCCTCCTGGTGCTAGACTCCTGTTTCTAGACTCATGGTTCTAGACTCATGGTTCTAGACTCCTGGTACTAGACTCCTGGTGCTAGACTCCTGGCTCTAGACTCCTTGTACTAGACTACTGTTTCTAGACTCCTGGTGCTAGCCTCCTGGTTCTAGACTCCTGGCTCTAGACTCCTGGGGCTAGACTCCTGGCTCTAGGCTCCTGGCTCTTGACTCCTGGTGCTAGACTCCTGATTCTAGACTCCTGGCTCTAGACTCCTGGTTCTAGACTCCTGGTACTAGACTCCTGGCTCTAGACTCCTGGTACTAGACTCCTGGTGCTTGACTCCTGGTGCTAGACTCCTGATTCTAGACTCCTGGCTGAGCTGGCTCTAGACTCCTGGTTCTAGACTCCTGGTACTAGACTCCTGGTTCTAGACTCCTGGTACTAGACTCCTGGTTCTAGACTCCTGGCACTAGACTCCTGGCTCTAGACTCCTGGTTCTAGACTCCTGGTTCTAGACTCCTGGTACTAGACTCCTGGTTCTAGACTCCTGGTGCTAGACTCCTGGTGCAAGACTCCTGGTTCTAGACTCCTGGTTCTAGACTCCTGGTACTAGACTCCTGGTTCTAGACTCCTGGTGCTAGACTCCTGGTGCTAGGATGGGTGAAACGCAGAGAACACATGTCACTGTGTGCTGTGTGCTCTGCATGTGTGACCATTGAAGAGGGGTTCATCCCACCAATTCTATGTTTACTTTTAGTCGTTGGTATATTTTGATGGTTTTTAATTGTTCACATGAACGCCTAACTTTGACTCTTTATTTGACTCGATATTATTTCTTTCACCTGAGTAAACTAACATAGTTCTTCTCCCACCTTTTGCTGAGTTGCAGTGCACGTGTAGACGGGGAAATGATTGATCAAAGTGGAGAACATTTTGTTCTGTGTTCCTGCCTGAGGGAACTTCTGGTTAAACATTAACTTTGATGAAAAAGAGGAATAAGAAGAGAGGGAGGAAGCAGCTCAAAGGTGAATCATCAGAAGAGGAGCTGAAGAACAGGAGGTCACATTCTGTGTTTGGACTTTTTATAGAATGTGCTTTTCTTTCAGAGTGATGACTTTTTTCATCGAATATTCAATATTTTTAACAATTTTGCCTTTTTTTTATTCCAACTTTCTTAAAAAGATTTTGATTTTTTTTCAGAAATCTGACTTTCTTATATTTTTGACTTTTTTTCAGAAATCCTACTTTTTCTAATAACTTGGTATTTTTTCATAATTCTGCATTTTTTCAAAGACATTTTATTTTTCTTTGCGTTTTGACTTTTTATCAAATGTTTTTGATCAGAATTGTTACTTTTTTTCTAACGCTGACAGTATTTTTTTAATTTGGACTTTATGGGATTTTTATTTTCAGAATTCTCACTTTTTTCAATTTTGTTTTTTGAATTGTGACTTCATTAGAATTTTTTTTAATATAATTAATCTTTTTTCTTTTCTTTTTTTAAATGCATTTCTTTTCAGAATTGAGACTTTTTTTGTATTCTGACTTTTTTAAGTTCTTATAAATAAAAACAAGACAAGGAGTTGGAAGTTTCTTTTTTTCTGTGCATCTGTGCTTTTTATTGCAATAATACATCTGCATGATGATATATATTTACACACACACACACACACACACACACACACACACACACACACACACACACACACACACACACACACACACACACACACACACACACACACACACACACACACACACACACACACACACACACACACACACACACACACACACACACACACACACACACACACCCTTTCATACACACACTTACACTTACACACAGAAACACACACACCATCAATGCTCAGAACAATAAACAAGAACTTTTGGACAATCAGCACATGACATTAGAAAAAACCCACAAATTAACCACCGACTGTCTTGACCTGTCACACACACACACACACACACACCCACACACCCACACACCCACCCACCCACCCACCCACACACACACACACACACACACACACACACACACACACACACACACACACACACACACACACACACACACACACACACACACACACACACACACACACACATGCAGTTCCCCACACGTGCACACGAGCGGACACAAGCTCGAGTTTCCAAGACAAACGTCTAAAAGTTTATTTGAGTCGATGTTTCGAAGTGCCAAATGTATATATTTTTTTAATCGTTAACACTGTCGCTACGACATCTCGACTGAACTGTACTGAATACTACACACACTCCGAAACTCACTGTCACTGTCACAGAAACATCTCATGAGACACGGGGAAGAAGAGTCTCCATACTGATAGGAAATAAACTCCATCCTTTAAACGTATTCTGATACTGCATTTAGTCTATATATACTATATACAGAGCATGAACACTGCATATTTAAAGGTCTACATTTACAACCACTGCACATTTACTAAAAGCCTCTCAACTCGTATTTATATATCCAGATGTGTTCGCTCCGCTTGTGTTTGTGAGGAAACACCAACAATAACTATGCAACAAATACAACAAACACTACAGCTGGAAACACACGTTTGGTTTTTTTGGGTTCGTTTTTTTTTACACACGATGCACAAAACAGCACTTTTTATTTTTACAATCATCTATTGCAATTTCTTTACAGATAACAGATTCATAACAGTACGACTTCCAGTAGGTTGCTGTGATGTGTCGATAAGTAAAGTTGATGGCGATGGAGAGGAGACAGAGGAGGAAGGGTTGGAAACATGCTCTCTTTGACCAGGTGTGTGTGTTTGAGTAGACAGAGATTTGGTGGATGGAGATTTCTTCTTCTTCAACTCTTCCTCATTTCGTTGGCTTGTTGCTTCTTCCTCTACTCGTAGAAGCTGCGATCACTAGAAAGAGGTCAAAGCAGATTTGTCAGTTTCCTGTTGTTTTGATGAGGGAATGAGTCCTAAAACCCGACATGAGTCAGCATTTCAGCATTTCCTGTCCCCTGGTCTGGAAGTCAAGGGTTTTCTGAATGTGTTAGCGTGAATTGTAAACATTTCAATCATGTAAAAAAAAAAAAAAAAAAAACTTTTGAAAAAAAACGTTTTGCTTTTGGAAAACCATGTGGAGATGGAGGGTAAAATGACTGGTTAAAGACAAGCGAGACTATTCACTTACCAACTCACGTTTTTTACAAATTACATATTGAATGCATCAGAAATGAAGCCCTAGAGCTCATTTCCTTTCATTCAACAGTTGTGCTACACACTTTATTTGTCTTAGTAGCATCTGGTGGCTAACGTAAGCTAATGATCTCAAACTTTATTGCTGTGCTCTATATTGTCTCCAGGTGCAGCCTCTCCCTCCAGGTGCAGTCTCTCCCTCCAGGTGCAGCTTCTCCCTCCAGGTGCAGCCTCTCCCTCCAGGTGCAGCTTCTCCCTCCAAGTGCCCCCAATCACCAATCAGGGCTTCCATAAAGGACCTGAGAAAGCTGCAGTGGCTCTCCCCTTCTCCTCTGGCTGCTGCATGGTGTCTCTGTCTCTGTCTCTGGCTGCTGCATGGTGTCTCTGTCTCTGTCTCTGTCTCTGTCTCTGGCTCTGTCTCTGTCTCTGTCTCTGTCTCTGGCTGCTGCATGGTGTCTCTGTCTCTGTCTCTGGCTGCTGCATGGTGTCTCTGTCTCGGACCTGATTATATTTATATTTTAATTTGCTTTGCAAGTTGGCTGGTGAGCCCGTTTTCTGCTTATCCATCATTGGTAATTAAACCTCCCTTTGTGGCTTCAGATCAGTTTCCGCTCTTTTTTCTCGTGCCTGGTCATTTCTATGCTTTGTTACTTCCCTTCATACCCCTAGATTAGGAGGGGACGTAACAAACAGATACTACTAAATCAGTTTTCTGACATTTTTCTCTCTTAAAAATTGGCATTTTTATGTTTATTTCATTCAGGTGACTAGCATCAGTTATCTTAAAGGTGAGGTAGGTCATTTTGGAGAAACCAGCTCGAGTGGCTAGAATTTGAAAATACACAACCGGAGAAAATCTGCCACTTCCTCACAGAGCCCCTCCTCCAACACACACGAACGCGCACATGACCAATGAGGGCACGAGATAAGTTTGTGCACAGATGGAAGGCTGACAGGCAGGTAGGCCATCCAGTTACTTTAGCCGGCTCAGATGATTGGTCCTGCTTTTCACAGCGCCACGGCTTCCACTGATGATATTTTTTACGGATTTGTTGTCAAAGCACTTCAGATATTCATTGCTATCGGATGTTAAGAGCATTCCATGGAATATAACAAGTGTATCTCGAGCCGGTTTCTCAAACTCACCTACCCCACCTTTAAGTAACTTAGTCTCACTTAATTCTTTGGGATGAGTGAGGTATGATTGTACAAAATGACAAACTTTGACCCTCAGAGTGAATGTTTTTCCATGTGAAAGCGACTGAACCCATCATTAAAACAGTTTTTAGAAGTTTCTACTGCAATCACAATCCTATGTAAATGCTAATCTAGTAGCTAGCTAACAGGCTACATGCTAACTAGTCCCGTTGCTCTGCTGTAGATCTTACCAGTGCACAGCGTAACGACCGACAGCTTAAATTCGGATTTGATCGCCTTCATTCAACCTGGTGATTGCAAAATAAATCCAATAAAATATCCAGAGTTCAAAGTGCATCCTGTCAAATGACACTTTAGACATTTTATTCTAAAGAAGAAATGTAAAAGAGTGGTGCAGAACATGAGTCGTAAAACTCTTTTTACCAAATCTGGTTCCCTATCTTCAAAACTCTTTAATTGAAAAACCGCAGTTGCTAACAAGTGTCTAAATGAGACGGCTAAACGTCATTACGCCCAACATTAGCCTCCTTTAGCTTAGCAGTGGTGACGTGAAGTCATGTGACCGTGCTGTTGTTCCTTTATAGCCCAACATTAGCCTCCTTTAGCTTAGCGGTGGAGACGTGAAGTCATGTGACCGTGCTGTAGTTCCTTTAAATCCCAACATTAGCCGAATTAAGCTTAGCGGTGGTGACGTGAAGTCATGTGACCGTGCTGTAGTTCCTTTAAAGCCCAACATTAGCCTCCTTTAGCTTAGCGGTGGTGACGTCATGTGATCGTGCTGTAGTTCCTTTATAGCCCAACATTAGCCTCCTTTAGCTTAGCGGTGGTGACGTGAAGTCATGTGACCGTGTTGTAGTTCCTTTAAAGCCCAAAATTAGCCTCCTTTAGCTTAGCGGTGGTGACGTGAAGTCATGTGACCGTGCTGTAGTTCCTTTATAGCCCAACATTAGCCTCCTTTAGCTAAGCGCTGGTGACGTCATGTGATCGTGCATACAAATACAACATCCTGCACCACTCTATACAGGTAGAAACATAACAAATGTATGAGATGAGAGTAAAGGAAAGGGTTAAACCAAAGGTAGTGGTTGAAGCGATGGAAATGATTTTGTTCAACTGATTATTAATATTATTGTACTCACGCCCCCTCGTCTCTGAGCAGGGACAGGAACTTGGTCACTCTGTAGTCGGGTTCCATCTAAAGAGGAAACAAAGAGAAAAGAACACAAGCTGTAGACTGTAGAAAAACAAGCAGCATCAATACAGCTCTCATCAGAAATCACGTCTCCATGCTTTAAGGTTCAAACAGCTCTTTATTTCTCTCATCCTGCCTGTGCTGCAGCACCTCTTTTCACCGTCTGTCTGAAACCAGAGCCCAGTCTGTTCTGATTGGTTAGCTGGCCGGCTCTGTTGTGATTGGTCAACCAATTAGCGTTGTCCCGCCCCCTTAGCCTATCGCATACAATGTGTTGGAGCGCTAGCCAATAGCTAACGATGTTCGGGAAGTAAACAAAGGAGCATGATAGTGCTTAGGGTTAGCTTAGCGTAGCATAAGAACAACAATGGGTAAATATGTTGTTGATGTTATTTAAAACCCCCTCTAAGCCTCACCGAATGACCAGTTCCTTTTTTTTAAATCCGTTTTCAGCTTTACTTGCCAGATTATTTCTTAGCCTTTCTTAGCATTTCGTCAGATATTTAGTTTTTCATTCCTAGACTTGTGCTGGGTGTGTTCAATGTTATCATAATGTCTCTTGAAGCGTTCTCATTTTGGGTTTTTCTGTCTCTTCTTGCACCATTTTGATCATTTATGTCTTTAAGTTGCATCGCCTGTGCATGTGACAAACAAGCCTTTAAATCTTTAAATAGAAACATGCATGTTTACGCACATGCAAAGGAGAAGGAAGCACCAAAAGATTCAAAATATGTAAAAAGCAGCGTGCCAGCTGTAAATGGCGAGAATGAGGGATTTAGTTTTTTCCAGCAGTCCCACAGCTTCATTCCTAATTACCATGAGATTTCGTCTGTTCTTCTTGTTGTCTTTACTTCCCTGTGTATATCTACTGACTAACATCTTCCACATCACAGCGCAGCGTAAGTATGGAGCTTTAGGAGCAGCTTCCTGGCCCTTCAGTACCTGCAGAGACATCTCGATGAGCACCAGCAGCTTCTTGATGCCGATCCAGACCCGCTTCCCTTTGAGCTGCTGAGCGATGCTGGCACGCTCTTTATCTGTGAAGCTTCCCAGCAGCTGAAACACATCAAACACAACGAGGAGTTAGTTTACCTTGTATCATACTAAGGGAGCATTCACAGTTCACCCTCCGTTCCTCTTTTACAAGATATTCCGAACAACAGGTAGCAGCAAATAACCTCAACGAGTCCTGCATGGGGTTATTTATTGTTGTATGATGTTTCTCCATTTGCTAGAAGATGTGTTTAAAAGAATCAAAGTCAACCTTAATGTCCATCTTACTCAGTTTGTGTTTACAGACAGAGATCGAAATGACGTTTCCAATAATCCCGAATATAAAAGTATACAAAATACAGATATGTGTAGAAATATGTATAACATGTATATCCTATAATCAACAGACACATTTACACATGTGCACACATTAAGATTAAACAATCAATATACAAAATAACAGTCACTTCAATATCTTTGGTGCAAGATAGTCTCCTTGGTGTGAACGTGGATCTCAGCCCCTCCTCTCCTTGGTGTGAACGTGGATCTCAGCCCCTCCTCTTCTTGGTGTGAACGTGGATCTCAGCCCCTCCTCTTCTTGGTGTGAACGTGGATCTCAGCCCCTCCTCTTCTTGGTGTGAACGTGGATCTCAGCCCCTCCTCTCCTTGGTGTGAACGTGGATTTCAGCCCCTCCTCTCCTTGGTGTGAACGTGGATCTCAGCCCCTCCTCTCCTTGGTGTGAACGTGGATCTCAGCCCCTCCTCTTCTTGGTGTGAACGTGGATCTCAGCCCCTCCTCTCCTTGGTGTAAACGTGGATCTCAGCCCCTCCTCTCCTTGGTGTGAACGTGGATCTCAGCCCCTCCTCTTCTTGGTGTGAACGTGGATCTCAGCCCCTCCTCTCCTTGGTGTGAACGTGGATCTCAGCCCCTCCTCTCCTTGGTGTGAACGTGGATCTCAGCCCCTCCTCTCCTTGGTGTGAACGTGGATCTCAGCCCCTCCTCTTCTTGGTGTGAACATGGATCTCAGCCCCTCCTCTCCTTGGTGTGAACGTGGATCTCAGCCCCTCCTCTTCTTGGTGTGAACGTGGATCTCAGCCCCTCCTCTCCTTGGTGTGAACGTGGATCTCAGCCCCTCCTCTTCTTGGTGTGAACGTGGATCTCAGCCCCTCCTCTCCTTGGTGTGAACGTGGATCTCAGCCCCTCCTCTCCTTGGTGTGAACGTGGATCTCAGCCCCTCCTCTCCTTGGTGTGAACGTGGATCTCAGCCCCTCCTCTCCTTGGTGTGAACGTGGATCTCAGCCCCTCCTCTCCTTGGTGTGAACGTTGATCTCAGCCCCTCCTCTCCTTGGTGTGAACGTGGATCTCAGCCCCTCCTCTTCTTGGTGTGAACGTGGATCTCAGCCCCTCCTCTCCTTGGTGTGAACGTGGATCTCAGCCCCTCCTCTCCTTGGTGTAAACGTTGATCTCAGCCCCTCCTCTCCTTGGTGTGAACGTGGATCTCAGCCCCTCCTCTTCTTGGTGTGAACGTGGATCTCAGCCCCTCCTCTCCTTGGTGTAAACGTTGATCTCAGCCCCTCCTCTCCTTGGTGTGAACGTGGATCTCAGCCCCTCCTCTTCTTGGTGTGAACGTGGATCTCAGCCCCTCCTCTCCTTGGTGTGAACGTGGATCTCAGCCCCTCCTCTCCTTGGTGTGAACGTGGATCTCAGCCCCTCCTCTCCTTGGTGTGAACGTGGATCTCAGCCCCTCCTCTCCTTGGTGTGAACGTTGATCTCAGCCCCTCCTCTCCTTGGTGTGAACGTGGATCCCAGCCCCTCCTCTCCTTGGTGTGAACGTGGATCTCAGCCCCTCCTCTTCTTGGTGTGAACGTGGATCTCAGCCCCTCCTCTCCTTGGTGTGAACGTGGATCTCAGCCCCTCCTCTCCTTGGTGTGAACGTGGATCCCAGCCCCTCCTCTTCTTGGTGTGAACGTGGATCTCAGCCCCTCCTCTCCTTGGTGTGAACGTGGATCTCAGCCCCTCCTCTCCTTGGTGTGAACGTGGATCTCAGCCCCTCCTCTCCTTGGTGTGAACGTGGATCTCAGCCCCTCCTCTCCTTGGTGTGAACGTGGATCTCAGCCCCTCCTCTCCTTGGTGTGAACGTGGATCCCAGCCCCTCCTCTTCTTGGTGTGAACGTGGATCTCAGCCCCTCCTCTCCTTGGTGTGAACGTGGATCTCAGCCCCTCCTCTCCTTGGTGTGAATGTGGATCTCAGCCCCTCCTCTCCTTGGTGTGAACGTGGATCTCAGCCCCTCCTCTCCTTGGTGTGAACGTGGATCCCAGCCCCTCCTCTTCTTGGTGTGAACGTGGATCTCAGCCCCTCCTCTCCTTGGTGTGAACGTGGATCCCAGCCCCTCCTCTTCTTGGTGTGAACGTGGATCTCAGCCCCTCCTCTCCTTGGTGTGAACGTGGATCCCAGCCCCTCCTCTTCTTGGTGTGAACGTGGATCTCAGCCCCTCCTCTCCTTGGTGTGAACGTGGATCTCAGCCCCTCCTCTCCTTGGTGTGAACGTGGATCTCAGCCCCTCCTCTCCTTGGTGTGAACGTGGATCTCAGCCCCTCCTCTCCTTGG
>NC_136906.1:1681654-1721654 GCF_949606895.1 Notothenia rossii | reverse complement strand
TTCTGGGGCGGGGCAGCCATCTCTGGAGGATAGCGTCTATATCAATCCCCCAAGAAGTGCGCCGGACTCTGATGAAAATATTCGTTGTGTCCAAACGGCGGTACTGTGTGTGTTTTGCCTCTTGTTTTGCCTCTTGTTTTGACTCTTGTTTTACCTCTTGTTTTGACTCTTGTTTTGACTCTTGTTTTACCTCTTGTTTTGACTCTTGTTTTACCTCTTGTTTTGACTCTTGTTTTGACTCTTGTTTTACCTCTTGTTTTGACTCTTGTTTTACCTCTTGTTTTGACTCTTGTTTTACCTCTTGTTTTACCTCTTGTTTTACCTCTTGTTTTGACTCTTGTTTTGACTCTTGTTTTGACTCTTGTTTTTAACCGTACACCCCAGCACGTGCACTCCGCTCTGCATCAGCCAAACAGCTCGCTGCACCCGCACTCCGAGGGGGACCCAAGTTCCCGTCAGCAAAAACACGTGGGTTTGCTATCCTGGCTCCAAAATGGTGGAATGAGCTCCCCATTGAAATCAGGACAGCAGATAGCTTACACATCTTCCGACGCAAACTGAAAACTCATCTCTTTAGACTCCACTTCGAGCGATAAAATTACTAACAAAGCACTTATATACTAATAAAGGGCTGGCTTTCTAAATGCCAGTTGAGTAGCACTTGAAATGTTTGGCTCTATGAAACCTGATGTACTTATATGATTCTGTTTTCTTAAAGGTTGTATCTTCCTGGTCGAATGCACTTATTGTAAGTCGCTTTGGATAAAAGCGTCAGCTAAATGCAATGTAATGTAATGTAATGTAATGACTCTTGTTTTACCTCTTGTTTTGACTCTTGTTTTGACTCTTGTTTTACCTCTTGTTTTGACTCTTGTTTTGACTCTTGTTTTGACTCTTGTTTTACCTCTTGTTTTGACTCTTGTTTTACCTCTTGTTTTGACTCTTGTTTTACCTCTTGTTTTACCTCTTGACTCTTGTTTTACCTCTTGTTTTGACTCTTGTTTTGACTCTTGTTTTACCTCTTGTTTTGACTCTTGTTTTGACTCTTGTTTTACCTCTTGTTTTGACTCTTGTTTTACCTCTTGTTTTACCTCTTGACTCTTGTTTTGACTCTTGTTTTACCTCTTGTTTTACCTCTTGACTCTTGTTTTGACTCTTGTTTTACCTCTTGTTTTACCTCTTGTTTTGACTCTTGTTTTGACTCTTGTTTTACCTCTTGTTTTGACTCTTGTTTTACCTCTTGTTTTACCTCTTGACTCTTGTTTTGACTCTTGTTTTACCTCTTGTTTTACCTCTTGTTTTGACTCTTGTTTTGACTCTTGTTTTGACTCTTGTTTTACCTCTTGTTTTGACTCTTGTTTTGACTCTTGTTTTGACTCTTGTTTTACCTCTTGTTTTGACTCTTGTTTTACCTCTTGTTTTGACTCTTGTTTTACCTCTTGTTTTACCTCTTGACTCTTGTTTTGACTCTTGTTTTACCTCTTGTTTTACCTCTTGTTTTGACTCTTGTTTTGACTCTTGTTTTGACTCTTGTTTTACCTCTTGTTTTACCTCTTGACTCTTGTTTTGACTCTTGTTTTACCTCTTGTTTTACCTCTTGTTTTGACTCTTGTTTTGACTCTTGTTTTGACTCTTGTTTTACCTCTTGTTTTACCTCTTGTTTTACCTCTTGTTTTGACTCTTGTTTTGACTCTTGTTTTACCTCTTGTTTTACCTCTTGACTCTTGTTTTGACTCTTGTTTTACCTCTTGTTTTACCTCTTGTTTTGACTCTTGTTTTGACTCTTGTTTTGACTCTTGTTTTACCTCTTGTTTTGACTCTTGTTTTGACTCTTGTTTTACCTCTTGTTTTGACTCTTGTTTTGACTCTTGTTTTGACTCTTGTTTTACCTCTTGTTTTACCTCTTGTTTTGACTCTTGTTTTGACTCTTGTTTTGACTCTTGTTTTGACTCTTGTTTTACCTCTTGTTTTGACTCTTGTTTTGACTCTTGTTTTGACTCTTGTTTTACCTCTTGTTTTACCTCTTGTTTTGACTCTTGTTTTGACTCTTGTTTTGACTCTTGTTTTGACTCTTGTTTTGACTCTTGTTTTACCTCTTGTTTTACCTCTTGTTTTGACTCTTGTTTTGACTCTTGTTTTGACTCTTGTTTTACCTCTTGTTTTACCTCTTGACTCTTGTTTTGACTCTTGTTTTACCTCTTGTTTTACCTCTTGTTTTGACTCTTGTTTTGACTCTTGTTTTGACTCTTGTTTTACCTCTTGTTTTACCTCTTGTTTTACCTCTTGTTTTACCTCTTGTTTTGACTCTTGTTTTGACTCTTGTTTTGACTCTTGTTTTACCTCTTGTTTTGCCTCTTGTTTTGACTCTTGTTTTGACTCTTGTTTTGACTCTTGTTTTACCTCTTGTTTTACCTCTTGTTTTGACTCTTGTTTTGACTCTTGTTTTGACTCTTGTTTTGACTCTTGTTTTACCTCTTGTTTTACCTCTTGTTTTGACTCTTGTTTTGACTCTTGTTTTGACTCTTGTTTTACCTCTTGTTTTGACTCTTGTTTTGACTCTTGTTTTGACTTTTGTTTTACCTCTTGTTTTACCTCTTGACTCTTGTTTTGACTCTTGTTTTACCTCTTGTTTTACCTCTTGTTTTGACTCTTGTTTTACCTCTTGTTTTACCTCTTGTTTTGACTCTTGTTTTACCTCTTGTTTTACCTCTTGTTTTGACTCTTGTTTTACCTCTTGTTTTACCTCTTGTTTTGACTCTTGTTTTGCCTCTTGTTTTGACTCTTGTTTTGACTCTTGTTTTGACTCTTGTTTTGACTCTTGTTTTACCTCTTGTTTTGACTCTTGTTTTACCTCTTGTTTTACCTCTTGTTTTGACTCTTGTTTTGACTCTTGTTTTACCTCTTGTTTTACCTCTTGTTTTGACTCTTGTTTTGACTCTTGTTTTGACTCTTGTTTTGACTCTTGTTTTACCTCTTGTTTTACCTCTTGTTTTGACTCTTGTTTTGACTCTTGTTTTGACTCTTGTTTTGACTCTTGTTTTACCTCTTGTTTTGACTCTTGTTTTGACTCTTGTTTTGCCTCTTGTTTTGACTCTTGTTTAACCTCTTGTTTTACCTCTTGTTTTACCTCTTGTTTAACCTCTTGTCTTACCTCTTGTTTTGACTCTTGTTTTGCCTCTTGTTTTGACTCTTGTTTTACCTCTTGTTTTGACTCTTGTTTTGACTCTTGTTTTGACTCTTGTTTTGACTCTTGTTTTGACTCTTGTTTTACCTCTTGTTTTGACTCTTGTTTTGCCTCTTGTTTTGACTCTTGTTTTGACTCTTGTTTTACCTCTTGTTTTGCCTCTTGTTTTGACTCTTGTTTTGCCTCTTGTTTTGACTCTTGTTTTGACTCTTGTTTTGACTCTTGTTTTGACTCTTGTTTTGCCTCTTGTTTTACCTCTTGTTTTACCTCTTGTTTTGACTCTTGTTTTGCCTCTTGTTTTACCTCTTGTTTTGACTCTTGTTTTGACTCTTGTTTTGACTCTTGTTTTGACTCTTGTTTTACCTCTTGTTTTACCTCTTGTTTTGACTCTTATTTTGACTCTTGTTTTGACTCTTGTTTTGACTCTTGTTTTGACTCTTGTTTTACCTCTTGTTTTACCTCTTGTTTTGACTCTTGTTTTGCCTCTTGTTTTACCTCTTGTTTTGACTCTTGTTTTGACTCTTGTTTTGACTCTTGTTTTGACTCTTGCTATGGCATATTTTCTTTGTTGAATGCATGTGGAAACAACTTCATTATATTCTGATTAACCCATGAACATCAAGCCAGACAAATCACTGTAAAACTGTACATTTCTGTATTCAAAAGGCTTCTTTAGTGTTTGAATCTGCGTGTTGTTGTTGTTGTTTTAAATGTTAGCTTGTTTCCTGCGAGGGTTAAATCTGTAAAATCTGCAGCTCACCTTTTTGATGGCTTGGCACTTGGAGATCTCCGAGTGTCCGATCATCTTGTCTGGAGAGCAGATCTTAATGAAGGGGAACTCTGAGTCCTCTGCAATCTGAGCCGCCAACGCAGTCTTCCCACTGTGGGGGGGGCCTGAGAGAGGGGGGACAGGTTAGTGTGTGTGTGCGTGCGTGTGCGTGTGCGTGTGCGTGTGTGTGTGTGTGTGTGTGGGTGTGTGTGTGTGTGTTTGTGTGTGTGTGTGTGTGTGTGTGTGTGTGAGGAGTTTACCCTCCAGCAGCACGGCCACCAGAGGAGTGCGGTCACTGTTCTTGGTCTGTTGCACCAGCAGCTCTCCGTCATCCAGCACGTGAGTCACGGGGTCTCCCCACTTGATGATGCCGTTCATGATGTAGTTGGAGTAATCCTCCTGGTTCGTACCAAACGCCTGGAAGAAGAGCAGGAGGGTCAGAAACAGGCACTTTATGTGTTATTTTATATTAGAGACATCTCCCTGGTCCCCCCGGCTCTCCAGAGTGGAAGTAGTCATCACATACAGAGCATCAACTAGTTCCTGAACAGTGTCCTTCACATGCTGATATCCAAGAGAGGGAGTTCCACAGTCACAAGATGGAGGAATAGAAAGCAGTATTCAATGTTTACTTCAGATTAGCTCCACGTCAGAAATGATCATGCTTGTCATATGTCTCTCTCCATAGAGGCTGAATCATCATGTTAATCACATAGCTATCATATGCCTCAAACAGTCCTGATGCTCTTCAATCACACATCCTGTCATGTTCACAGCTAAAGTTGATACCTTTGTTAGCATGTGGCTCTCATGTTGGAAGAGGACATTCAGGATTTCCCCAACAGTTTATTAATCTGTGTTCAGGGGAACAAAGTCTTACTGGTTTGATGTCGTTGTTCAGGGATCCCAGGAAGTCGTTCCTGGTAACCTGCAGCTTCTCAGCCTTCTCCATGTCCACCTCCACTGTGGATGTAGCCTGGAATATATAATAAAGCACACCTATTGTTTAAAATCCACCTTTTCACATCTTTTATACAGAAACACACACACACACACACACACACACACACACACACACACACACACACACACACACACACACACACACACACACACACACACACACACACACACACACACACACACACACACACACACACACACACACACACACACACACACACACACACACACTAACCTTGATATGCCTGTTCATGGCAGTACTCTGCGCCGCTCGGACCAGGCCCTCAAGCTCCGCTCCGCTGTAGTTCTTGGTCTCGGCCGCCAGCTCCTTGATGCAGATGTCTGGAGCCATGAGGCCGAATCCTTTCATCTTATTGGTGTGGATCGTCAGGATCTGCACACGGCCCTTTTCATCGGGAAGACCTGGAGGAAGTGGGGTGCAGTTGGTAAGTTAATAACCAGGTAAAGGAGAAACTTACTTAGATTTTTCCCTAGTTTTCTTCTTGTTATTAGTGATTTAATAATCTAGATTTTACATGTTTTCAGGCTGAGTAGTTTCTAAAGAATGAGAACATTGAGCTAAAGAGAGACATTGAACGCATCACTCACTGATTTCCATCTTGACCTCAAACCTTCCGGGTCTCATCAGAGCGTCGTCAATCAGATCGGGTCTGTTGGTCATTCCTGAGGAGGAAGAGGAGGAGAAGAAAGAGATTTACTGAAGGAAACAATGAGGAAGAGGAGGAGGAGGAGGAAGAGGAAGAGGAGGGGGAAGAAGAGGAGGAGGAGGAAGAGGAGGAGGAGGGAGAGATTTACTGTAGGAAACAATGAGGAGGAGGAGGAGGAGGAGGAGGAGGAGGAGGAGGAGGAGGAGGGTGAAGAACAGTCTGAGATTCACTGTATGAAACGACCCAGGAGAAAGATGTAGTGACGCCTGTGCAGAAGCATCGAATTGTTCAGCTTTCCACACTTTCTGAGGGTTATGAGAGCAGCACCCAGAGTGCATTTAGTCTGAAGGTCCTTACAAAGAACCCCATCTGTCACCAAAGAACCCAAACTGACACCAAAGAACCCAAACTGTCACCAAAGAACCCAAACTGACACCAAAGAACCCCAAACTGACACCAAAGAACCCAAACTGACACCAAAGAACCCAAACTGTCACCAAAGAACCCCAACTGTCACCAAAGAACCCCAAACTGACACCAAAGAACCCCAAACTGTCACCAAAGAACCCCAAACTGTCACCAAAGAACCCCAAACTGACACCAAAGAACCCAAACTGACACCAAAGAACCCCAACTGTCACCAAAGAACCCCAAACTGTCACCAAAGAACCCCAAACTGACACCAAAGAACCCAAACTGACACCAAAGAACCCCAACTGTCACCAAAGAACCCAAACTGACACCAAATAACCCCAAACTGACACCAAAGAACCCAAACTGTCACCAAAGAACCCCAAACTGACACCAAAGAACCCAAACTGTCACCAAAGAACCCCAAACTGACACCAAAGAACCCAAACTTTCACCAAAGAACCCAAACTGTCACCAAAGAACCCCAAACTGACACCAAAGAACCCAAACTGTCACCAAAGAACCCCAAACTGACACCAAAGAACCCAAACTTTCACCAAAGAACCCAAACTGACACAAAGAACCCCAAACTGACACCAAAGAACCCCAAACTGACACCAAAGAACCCAAACTGACACCATAGAACCCCAAACTGACACCAAAGAACCCAAACTGACACCAAAGAACCCAAACTGAAACCAAAGAACCCCAAACTGACACCAAAGAACCCAAACTGTCACCAAAGAACCCCAAACTGACACCAAAGAACCCAAACTGACACCAAAGAACCCAAACTGTCACCAAAGAACCCAAACTGTCACCAAAGAAACCCAAACTGAATCCAAAGAACCCAAACTGTCACCAAAGAACCCCAAACTGACACAAAAGAACCCAAACTGTCACCAAAGAACCCTAAACTGACACCAAAGAACCCAAACTGTCACCAAAGAACCCCAAAGAACCCAAACTGACACCAAAGAACCCAAACTGTCACCAAAGAACCCAAACTGTCACCAAAGAACCCCAAAGAACCCTAAACTGACACCAAAGAACCCAAACTGTCACCAAAGAACCCCAAAGAACCCAAACTGACACCAAAGAACCCCAAACTGACACCAAAGAACACGTCCCAACGTTCTCACGTCTCTGCGTCTTGGCCATGTGTGGCACTGGAACACACCGCAAAGACTTCAACCGACGACCAAGTAGCACTTACGAACTGCGCATGCGTGAGTGGCAAAAACTCTTCTTACCAGCAGGCGGCGGTAGTGTGTATTCGTCATTCATAAGAGGAAACAACCTGAAGACAGACTGCGTGATAACCGAGAGAAGAAGAACAGACTGCGTGATATAAACAAACAACAAATAGCGTGTGCGTTCAGGGCCGTGGGAAGTAGGGGTGCTGAGGGTGCTGCAGCACCCCCTGGTGGAGGACAGTAGGTCTGCACTTCCACAAGATTAAATACAAATATAATAAAAAAATGAAATGAAATGAATTTCCAGCCTTGATGTAACAACATTCATAATGAAGTAAAGATAACACCCTTTCACTCCCTTTGCCCCGTACGATGGGCGCTGTAGTGATGAAAGTAGGGGATGCTGTTTTATCAGGCGCCCGCAGCTCACAGCGAGCGTGAGAGAGAGAGAGAGAGAGAGAGAGAGAGAGAGAGAGAGAGAGAGAGAGAGAGAGAGAGGGGGTGCACCGGTACCGGCGGGGAATGTTGTTAGCTTCTGCTGCGCTAACGGATATAAGACGCACCGGAAGGTGTCGGCACAGCCAAATATACACGACGGTGCGGGACACACCGATCTGAGGAGGGCGACAGGACGCTCATCGATGCCCGACATCTATCGACATCTATCGACATCTATCGACGTCTATCGACATCTATCGACATCTATCGACGTCTATCGACATCTATCCACATCTATCCACATCTATCCACATCTATCCACATCTATCCACATCTACTGCACATCTATCCACATCTATCCACATCTATCCACATCTATCCACATCTATCCACATCTACCGACGTCTATCCATATCTATCCACATCTATCGACGTCTATCGACATCTATCGACATCTATCTACATCTATCTACATCTATCCACATCTATCCACATCTATCCACATCTATCCACATCTATCCACATCTATCCACATCTATCCACATCTATCCACATCTATCTACATCTATCCACATCTACTGCACATCTATCCACATCTATCCACATCTATCCACATCTACCGACGTCTATCCATATCTATCCACATCTATCGACGTCTATCGACATCTATCGACATCTATCTACATCTATCTACATCTATCCACATCTATCCACATCTATCCACATCTATCCACATCTATCTACATCTATCCACATCTACTGCACATCTATCCACATCTATCCACATCTATCCACATCTACCGACGTCTATCCATATCTATCCACATCTATCCACATCTACCCACATCTATCCACATCTATCCACATCTATCCACATCTATCCGCATCTATCCACATCTATCCACATCTATCCACATCTACCGACGTCTATCCACATCTATCCACATCTATCCACATCTACCCACGTCTATCCACGTCTATCCACGTCTATCCACGTCTATCCACATCTATCCACATCTATCCACATCTATCCACATCTATCCACATCTATCCACATCTATCCACATCTATCCACATCTATCCGCATCTATCCGCATCTATCCGCATCTATCCACATCTACCGACGTCTATCCACATCTATCCACATCTATCCACGTCTATCCACGTCTATCCACGTCTATTCACGTCTATCCACGTCTATCCACGTCTATCCACGTCTATCCACGTCTATCCAAGTCTATCCACGTCTATCCACGTCTATCCACGTCTATCCACGTCTATCCACGTCTATCCGCATCTATCCGCATCTATCCGCATCTATCCACATCTATCCACATCTACCGACGTCTATCCACATCTATCCACATCTATCCACATCTATCCACATCTATCCACATCTATCCACATCTATCCACATCTATCCACATCTATCCGCATCTATCCGCATCTATCCACATCTATACACATCTACCGACGTCTATCCACATCTATCCACATCTATCCACATCTATCCACATCTATCCACGTCTATCCACATCTATCCACATCTACCGACGTCTATCCACATCTATCCACATCTATCCACATCTATCCACATCTATCCACATCTATCCACATCTATCCACATCTATCCACATCTATCCGCATCTATCCGCATCTATCCACATCTATCCACATCTACCGACGTCTATCCACATCTATCCACATCTATCCACATCTATCCACGTCTATCCACGTCTATCCACGTCTATCCACGTCTATTCACGTCTATCCACGTCTATCCACGTCTATCCACGTCTATCCACGTCTATCCACGTCTATCCACGTCTATCCAAGTCTATCCACGTCTATCCACGTCTATCCACGTCTATCCACGTCTATCCACGTCTATCCACATCTATCCGCATCTATCCGCATCTATCCACATCTATCCACATCTACCGACGTCTATCCACATCTATCCACATCTATCCACGTCTATCCACGTCTATCCACGTCTATCCACGTCTATCCACGTCTATCCACGTCTATCCACGTCTATCCACGTCTATCCACGTCTATCCACGTCTATCCACGTCTATCCACATCTATCCACGTCTATCCACGTCTATCCACGTCTATCCACGTCTATCCACATCTATCCACATCTATCCACATCTATCCACGTCTATCCACGTCTATCCACATCTATCCACATCTATCCACATCTATCCACATCTATCCACATCTATCCACATCTATCCACATCTATCCACATCTATCCACGTCTATCCACGTCTATCCACATCTATCCACATCTATCCACGTCTATCCACATCTATCCACATCTATCCACATCTATCCACATCTACCGACGGCTGAAATCGGCTCGGAGTGTAGGGAGGTTTACTTTGAGACACGTTGATGCATCTACAACAGCAGATATAAGTATATGAGTGTGGGAGAGACTGACCGATGACCAGGATGTTGTTGATGTTGTTGATGTTGTTGATGTTGTTGATAAAGCATTACATTAAACTGACCGATGACCTGGATGTTGTTGATGTTGTGGATGTTGATGTTGTTGATTTTGTGGATGTTGTGGATGTTGATGTTGTTGATTTTGTGGATGTTGTGGATGTTGTTGATGTTGTTGATGTTGTGGATGATGTTGATGTTGTGGATGTTGTTGATGTTGTTGATGTTGTTGATAAAGCGATACATTAAACTGGCCGATGACCAGGATGTTGTTGATGTTGTTG
Organism: Notothenia rossii; assembly: GCF_949606895.1. Classification (NCBI taxonomy): domain Eukaryota; kingdom Metazoa; phylum Chordata; class Actinopteri; order Perciformes; family Nototheniidae; genus Notothenia; species Notothenia rossii. The sequence continues at coordinate 1,711,284 of NC_136906.1, read as the reverse complement.
ATGTTGTGGATGTTGTGGATGATGTTGATGTTGTGGATGTTGTGGATGTTGTTGATGTTGTTGATGTTGTTGATAAAGCGTTACATTAAACTGGCCGATGACCAGGATGTTGTTGATGTTGTGGATGTTGTGGATGTTGATGTTGTGGATGTTGTGGATGATGTGGATGTTGTGGATCTTGATGTTGTGGATGTTGTGGATGTTGATTTTGTGGATGTTGTGGATGTTGTTGATGTTGTTGATGTTGTTGATAAAGCGTTATTTAAACTGACCGATGACCAGGATGTTGTTGAGCTGCTCCACGCCGTCGATCTTGCTGAGCAGCTGGTTGACCACGGTGTCGTGCACCCCCGTGCTGCTCGCTCCGGTTCCTCTCTGCTTGCAGATGGCATCCAGCTCGTCAAAGATGATGATGTGCAGCCCGCTGTTCGCCCCCAGCTGTGAGACAATAACAAACAAAACAACAACATTTCACTTTAGGCATTTTTGGGGATATTTCAGTTTTACTTTTACTATAAGCAATTTGCTATTTCAGCATTGTTCTATTTTTATGTTTTTTCCTAATACTTGTTGTATTTCACTTATTTTTGATTATAGATCCAATGTACACCTGAAGCAGCGTTTCCGCCAGGGGGGCGTCTTGCCATCATTTGACGCCCTTATTCAGCTCGGAACGCCCTGAACTCGAGCCGAGGGCGTCCAAAACAATTTATAATTCGAGAGAAGATCGAGTAAAAAGAGCTAGAATTCCCATCACTAATACGTAAAGAGATAGTGTCTATAAGAGACGGCTCAATTCAAAATTCAAGTCACGTGACACAACGTGACACAACGTGACACAACGTGACACAACGTGACGTCCCCCCCCCAGCTCTCGGGGTAGACGCCCTCCCAGCCTTGGTCTGGCGGAAACAATGACCTGAAGTGTAATTGCTTTTTAGTATTTAGCATGTATTAAAGTTCTGATGATGCCTCACCCTCTTCTGCTCGTCCTCTGCGTCAGCGAACAGTTTCCGGATGTTTGCCTCCGACTCGCCCACGTACTTGTTCAGGATCTCGGGGCCGTTCACCACTTTGGGCTCTCGGGCGTTCAGCATCTTCCCGATCTGACGAGCCATCAGAGTCTTTCCACAGCCGGGGGGTCCGAACAGCATGATGCCCTTCACGTGCTTACAGCCTGGAGGAAGGGAGGAGGAAGATGTTAGAACACTAAGAGCAAGATGAACCAGAAAGGAAGGATGTGAGGAAATAAAACGAGGCAGGAGAGGAGGAAGGAACCCAGATTCAAAACCAAGAAGAAAAACCAAAGTGCTGATTCTCTGTCTGTTACTTTAGATGAAAATAAGGAGCCCCTCCCCACGCGCCTCTGAGAGACATTTGGTTACAAAGAACTCAATGGTGCTCTAGAGGAGATTCAGGTGATAAGGGGGGGGGGGGGGGGGTTACCTTGTTGCTGATTGGCTAATGGTTACACAAGACAAAACATCGTTATGACATCATCAAGTGACCAAAATCTGATCAGCTCATTTTCAGACAGGTTTTTATAGAAATGGATCAAAAAGAGAGAGAATCTTTGTTCCTGAAACTTTCAGAGTCTCTTTCCCCTGAGGGGACACATGTTGATGTAGAAGAGACATGAAGAAGAGGGGACACATGTTGATGTAGAAGAGACATGAAGAAGAGGGGACACATGTTGATGTAGAAGAGACATGGAGAAGAGGGGACACATGTTGATGTAGAAGAGACATGAAGAAGAGAGGACACATGTTGATGTAGTAGAGACATGAAGAAGAGGGGACACATGTTGATGTAGAAGAGACATGAAGAAGAGGGGACACATGTTGATGTAGAAGAGACATGGAGAAGAGGGGACACATGTTGATGTAGAAGAGACATGAAGAAGAGGGGACACATATTGATGTAGAAGAGACATGAAGAAGAGGGGACACATGTTGATGTAGAAGAGACATGAAGAAGAGGGGACACATGTTGATGTAGAAGAGACATGAAGAAGAGGGGACACATGTTGATGTAGAAGAGACATGAAGAAGAGGGGACACATGTTGATGTAGAAGAGACATGAAGAAGAGGGGACACATGTTGATGTAGAAGAGACATGAAGAAGAGGGGACACATGTTGATGTAGAAGAGACATGAAGAAGAGGGGACACATGTTGATGTAGAAGAGACATGAAGAAGAGGGGACACATGTTGATGTAGAAGAGACATGAAGAAGAGGGGACACATATTGATGTAGAAGAGACATGGAGAAGAGGGGACACATGTTGATGTAGAAGAGACATGGAGAAGAGGGGACACATGTTGATGTAGAAGAGACATGAAGAAGAGGGGACACATATTGATGTAGAAGAGACATGGAGAAGAGGGGACACATGTTGATGTAGAAGAGACATGGAGAAGAGGTGACACATGTTGATGTAGAAGAGACATGGAGAAGAGGGGACACATGTTGATGTAGAAGAGACATGAAGAAGAGGGGACACATGTTGATGTAGAAGAGACATGAAGAAGAGGGGACACATGTTGATGTAGAAGAGACATGAAGAAGAGGGGACACATGTTGATGTAGAAGAGACATGAAGAAGAGGGGACACATGTTGATGTAGAAGAGACATGAAGAAGAGGGGACACATGTTGATGTAGAAGAGACATGAAGAAGAGGGGACACATGTTGATGTAGAAGAGACATGAAGAAGAGGGGACACATATTGATGTAGAAGAGACATGGAGAAGAGGGGACACATGTTGATGTAGAAGAGACATGGAGAAGAGGGGACACATGTTGATGTAGAAGAGACATGAAGAAGAGGGGACACATATTGATGTAGAAGAGACATGGAGAAGAGGGGACACATGTTGATGTAGAAGAGACATGGAGAAGAGGGGACACATGTTGATGTAGAAGAGACATGGAGAAGAGGGGACACAGGTTGATGAAGAAGAGACATGTCTTCTCACCCATCTGCTCCACGATGTCTGGAGGAAACACTCGGGAAGCGAAGGCTCTGCGGAAAATGTCGGAGAACTCTCGGTCCAATCCTCCGATCCCCATCTTCTCAAAGTTCCACTCCGGGTTGATGATCGTCTGACGCTGCTCCTTAGTCTTAGCCTTTCCTGTTGTCACACACACACACACACACACACACACACACACACACACACACACACACACACACACACACACACACACACACACACACACACACACACACACACACACACACACACACACACACACACACACACACACACACACACACACACACACACACACACACACACACACACACACACACACACACGATGATGCATCAGTGAGGACACTGTGATGTGTTACTGCCACCTGGTGGAGGAAACCATAAGTACTGCAGCCCTCATGGTCTACACAGCACCATGGTGGTTGTGCAGGATTTAAATATCTAATCTATTCAAACTAAATCTAAACCCTTGATTTAGAGACGTATTTTCCTTCCCATTAAAATGTATTATGAGTTGTATATGGAACGTACCAACGAGTGTGAGGGAGGAGCTCGGGGCCTTCTCAAAGATCACCTGACTGTTTCCCACCATCAGCCCACATTCGATCTGTCCAGGGAACACAAACACAATCAGAACACATGCAGAGGCTCAGATAGAAAGGTGAACAGAGTGTTTGGATGATACATCCCATAACTCAGAGGTATCAAACTCAAAGACTTCATTTTCTGTGGCCCACAAGAGCTCTGAAAGAATATTACAGAAGCACGCGCCCTTAAACTACATGTCCCACAATGCATCTCGTTTTGTGACACGGAAGAGACTTGCAATTATTTGCCCTAGACTTCTGCTTTCAGACGTGGTTCATTATGAAGTTATTATCAGATAATAATCCAATGGCATTTTTATTTTGTTATTATTATTATTATTATCTTTCCCTCCTGTTGGATGTTTCTCATTGTAACGAGAACACACCTCAGGCCCCTGTGATTACAATTTATTCATCTTATTCATTTTCTCTCTGTGCTTTTATTTAAGTAATTGGTATGTAAGCAATTTATTCTACCACCTTTTATACTCTCACCTGGCTGCTGAACTGTCACTGCTGCTGGACGTGTCTTTTGTATATTGTGCAATTGTTGTAGTTCAATATGATCTTTATGCTTCTTAAGTCAGCACTTCCTGCCCTCGATTGAACCTGCGTAACCATGCGCACTGCAGATCGGGCAGGGGTGCAGATCGGGCAGGGGTGCAGATCGGGTAGTGACATCCATCCCTAATGAGTCTCACCTGTGCCCCATTATAATCCCTCCCCCTGTGTATTTAGTCCACATTCCCCTCAGTGCCAGTTCCTCTTTGTTCGTTCAAGCGTTCCCTAGTGTTTAGTTTCCACGTGTACCTGACCCTGCTCCTGCCTAACCCTGGTCCGTTAGGGTTGCCTTCCTAACTTGTTTAACAGTTGTAAATATGCAGTGGTGTTTAGTGTTACATATTTATTCCTAAATCATTTATTATAATCACACAAATTCAGTGTTTTGTATTTAATAATTCTGTGTTCTTCATTTAATAAACGTTCAATACCTGTCTAGGTCTAGAATCAGTGGGAGGAACCTCCAGAGCTCAGTCACTGCACGCAGGAGATTGTTTTTGTGGGACTTCCCCTCTCCTTTATAGAGTCAGTGTGAGGGAGAACCAATTTAATAACGACTGGTTCGTTATATATCTGAATAAACGGAGATCGGCTCAACGGTACGCTGACTCGGGTCTCATCTGTCAAAAGAAACACAACGCAGACACCGCTGATCGACGCCTGTTACACGTCGTGTACCGAACCTCTGCTAGTAAAGACCTTTTTTCCACCGAAGCCTCTGTCCCTGAGTCGTGCTATTGAGTCCTCTACTTGTGTTCATTCAGTCGTTACAGCCTCGCTCGTTACCTTCTGCTTCTTCCCAGAGGCCGGCTCTCCTCTCAGGATGCTGGCGTCCATCGCCTCGATGTCTTTCACCACCAGACCAAACAGTTTGTCGCAGAAACTGAACACGAGCTGAGAGACAAGGAGATAACGGAGATGATCAGAGCCACGTCAAAACAAAAGATATCTGTGTGTGAGAGATAGGGAAGGGGGGAATGGGAACCGCGGTGCATTCTGGGGCATCTGTGGAGAATAGCGTCTTTAGGATCGATAGCAGCCCTTAATATCTATCAGCTTTCACTAATATCTTTCAGACGTTTGGCATCGAACAAGATAACTCTCCCATACCTAATGATTTAGGGGTATACAAGTGTTTATACTGGGTAGTTTAATTCGTTTTAAAAAATGATCTTCTGATTTACAGACGTCTCTTTCCCAATGTTAGTCAATGGGAGAAAGTCTTTCTGGGCCGGGTGTCGTCACGGACTGATACGGGAGTTGTAGTACCGCCTTTTGGACACTAGGAATGTTTTCCTCAGAGCCCGGAGCACTTCCTGGGGGCTTGAACTCTACTCGACGAGTTGTTGATGACGTCACCAGGGGCGCCGTAAGGGGGTGAAAAGTTAGGACGATTCTAAGGGCCTGTGACTGACAGGGGCCCAAACATTTTTAGAACATTAAGAAAAACGTTTTTAAGTAAGCAATGTGATATCTTTTCATGGGGCCCAAAATCCCTGGCGGCGCTCCTGGACGTCACATTCCCGCTTCCTCTCTCTCTCTTTAAGCACCTGCTGAGTGACGGAGAAACTCTGGTTGTTGAACTGCTGGATGAACTCGGCGGCCATCTTGTCCGAGTCGTAGGGGGAGGAGTCGGTGCTCTTCTTCTGCAGGAAGTCGATCTCGATGGTCAAGGCGCCGATGCACTGCTTAGATTTATCAAAGTTGTATCCGGCAACTGAAGGGAGAGAGAACGGGAGGGATGAATAAATACATCTTAGAGCGGTATCACACGATACCCTGTGGTAGATTAGAGAACGCCACAAGGATTAGAAAATAAAGATATTTCTACAGGATCGTCGTTTTAAATAAAGTGGAACCAAAAGTGACAATATTGAGATTTACCTTCGACCTCCTGACCGATGGAGAGTCCGGCCCACTTCCTCTACAGGAGAGAAGAAGAAGAGAGGATTCAACAACAAGTAAATAACAGAGTGTGTGTGTGTGTGTGTGTGTGTGTGTGTGTGTGTGTGTGTGTGTGTGTGTGTGTGTGTGTGTGTGTGTGTGTGTGTGTGTGTGTCTGTGTGTGTGTGTGTGTGTGTGTGTGTGTGTGTGTGTACCTGTGGCAGGCTGAAGGCGATGCTCCCAGCAGCCACAGTGTTGTGGGTCTTCACTGTGAACACAAACTTGTGGTTGGGGGTCGTCGTCACCGACACATGTCTGCGGAGAGAGGAGGAGAAGAAGACATGCTTTAATAATCTCTCTGGAAAATGAAATACACTCCAGGAATTGAACCGTAGACCCTCTGGTTCCCAAGCTAAGTCCCGCTCAGTGTATTACCTTCGTCAGTGAGTACACTTATTCTGCTCTCTCATTTAATTAAACCTCATATTTTAATTCCATCTGTATCACATGAAGTCTTCTGCAAATGCCTTTTAGCATCTTTCAAATCAACCTGTCCTGGTAGAGCGTTCTGGAGATATAATTATTCTGTATATCTGTATATACTGTCACATGTAGTATATTAAGAGCCTATATTCCTGCTACTGCAGTATTTCTACCTTTTTAAAGAACTTTTCAATCATCCAGAATTGTTTATATTTGATATACTATTTTTTATTGTCATTTTATTTGTAATTGTTAACTCTTTTCCACTTTTTAAGTATTTTAATGTTCTGTAACAATTTGGGATTAATAAAGTACATTTCTTGTAAATCTACAAATGAAATCTCAATAATTCAGATGATTTTCTTGTAATTTAACACCTCGTCCTCCACCAGCTCTGTAATTAAAAGAAATATATGTGTGAACCCACAATGGCCCAGTGGCGATACTGGAGTCTGTGGGGGCCCTAGGCAAACATTCACTGGGGGCCCTTAGAACCAGCTTTTCATCACCACGCACAGCCACAGCCACAACCCCCCCCCCCCCCCCACAGAGTGGAGCAAGGCAACGAAACTTAAAATAAGAAGCAGCATTATGCATGGGGACGCCTTGAGGGGGTTTCCCGACATGTCGTTGCAGTAAATTAAAGGGTGCTTCATATTGTCGTTGCTGTGGACCTTCTTAATCTACTTTCTTTGGGGGCCCTCTTCTGGTCCGGGGCCCCCTTCTGGTCCGGGGCCCCAAGCAGTTGCCTGCCGTGCCTGTTTGCAAGCGGCGCCCCTGCTGATCTGCTGTTGTGGTTTTTCCTCTTCTATAATGACCTTTTAATGACATGCTAATGTTTTACCTCCATGTCGTCCAGGATAAAGAAACTGGTTTTGTGACGGTTGCTCCAATTTAAAACGAAGAAAATTGAATTTATTAAAAAATATATAATAATTAATGCTGAACTACACAGTTTAAAAAGCTTTGGCTGCAGATGGAGAATGAACTCACATTAACATTTGTATTCATTTATTGATGATTAACACCTTTGTTATTGTATTAAGGAAAATGTAATACAGCACAATTCACTCCTGGGGGGGAGGATTAAATATGTAAGCCAATTTCATAAGGGCATTATTGAAGAGCTGTGATTGGTCGATCTCTTTTAGTTGCTAGGATACCAGTTCTTTAATTACACAAACAGGGCTCATCAGGATGAACGGTTGCTGTTGTTGTTGATGCTGACCGCTCTGCAGAGGTTACACAAGCAATGCAGAAATAATGTTAGCTTGTTGCTATGCTAACAGAGTTATTATTTTAAAGGTATAGACTAATTATTGTAATTAAGAATTGTAATTTGAATAAGTAAAAACGACTTTTCTTTACATTTTACAATTTCATTATTGCAGAACATAGAATTAATATTCGCCAGGGCTGTCAGATGTTTGAATTTGATCATGGTCAGTTTCTGGCATCCCTCGTGAGGAAGTCCGCGGATTGGTCCAAACGTAACGGCTCCGCGAACGTAACGTAACGGCTCTAATCCGCAGGTCTTCTCTGTGTTAGAGTTTTACTCGCTACAGGGTGTACTTTGAGGGTTTGTGACTCTGCAGACCGTTTACATGCAGAAAAAGCTTCATAACACACAAGGGGACGGGTAAGAACCGGAAAAGCATGACATGGGCCCTTTAAAGATGCTCTGGAAATACACCTACACTGGGAAAAAGCACTGTTACATCAACTCAAACAATTACAAGGTGTTTTAAACATAAAACTTCAAAAAGCAAAAGCCCTGTTCAAGTCTTTTCCAGTTCAATTCATAATGTGTGTGTCTGTATGGTGGACATTGGGTAATATTGACCTCTTTGTGTTTAAAACAGGTATCATAGCTGGTCAAATATTAGCCTCCCTTACCCTGAGCCTCGCCCATAAACAGCTTAACAATTCTGGATAATTAAAATGTTCTAAAAAAGTCTAAAATACTGCAGCTAGTAGCAGGAACATGTGCTTACACTACAGGAGCATTACCATGTGAGTGTGTGTGTGTGTGTGTGTGTGTGTGTGTGTGTGTGTGTGTGTGTGTGTGTGTGTGTGTGTGTGTGTGTGTGTGTGTGTGTGTGTGTGTGTGTGTGTGTGTGTGTGTGTGTGTGTACGTGTACGTGTGTGTATGAGTGAGGGAGAGGGAAGCACACTACAGGAGCATTGCCATGTGACTGTGTGTGTGGATGGGTATGTGATATATATGTGTGTGAGTGTGTGGATTGGATGAGTGTGTGTGTGTGTGTGTGTGTGTGTGTGTGTGTGTGTGTGTGTGTGTGTGTGTGTGTGTGTGTGTGTGTGTGTGTGAGTGTGTGTGTGTGTGTGTGTGTGTGTGTGTGTGTGTGTGTGTATTGACAGTTAGTAACTGATGACTCAGAGATATTGAACTCACTGTCCTGACTGCAGATCCTTCTCGCTCACCACGGCACAGTTAGACAGCGACAACTCGTCTGTCGGGCAGCGCGCCGCCTGCATCGTCTGCAGAGAGAGGAGTAGAGGAAATGTTTAAAACATATGAACTAAAACTAACCAAAGCTGCTGGACATGAAGTACAAAGATCCCCCGTTATAATCTTATTAGTATTATATATGCATTAATAAGAATACTGTTATATAGCGCTTTCCCCAGTGCCATGGGACTCCTTTGTTTACTTCCGGAACAAAGTGACATCACTATAAAAGACTTGCGCTCCTATTGGCTAGCGCTCCAGCACATTGTACGTGATAGGCCAAAGAACACGTACGAATTCTGACTTTTTTAAGAACATTTTTGAATTCAAACTTTTTTCTGAAAAAAATACCAAATTCCAACATTTTCCTCAAACCCATTGTTCATGATAGACTAAGGGGGCGGGACATCTCTAAGAGGTTGACCAATCACAACAGAGCCGGCCAGCTAACTAAAATCTCAGAGAATAACAATTAAAAAAAGATCTGGTTTAATTGTTTTCTTTTGCTTTTACTACTTTCATCTAAAAAATAAATCCTCATAAACTGATGACTGCATTTTCAAATATCTAAAAAACACCCAGGTACCTCCGGACCAAACATTCGGTATTTTTTCTGAAAAGCTCAACATTCTGACTTTCATCAGCAGGAGAGGACTCTTTAAAGTAGAGACACTACATACTGATATACACCTGAACATCAGCAGGAGAGGACTCTTTAAAGTAGAGACACTACATACTGATATACACCTGAACATCAGCAGGAGAGGACTCTTTAAAGTAGAGACACCACATACTGATATACACCTGAACATCAGCAGGAGAGGACTCTTTAAAGTAGAGACACTACACACTGATATACACCTGAACATCAGCAGGAGAGGACTCTTTAAAGTATAGACACTACATACTGATATACACCTGAACATCAGCAGGAGAGGACTCTTTAAAGTAGAGACACTACATACTGATATACACCTGAACATCAGCAGGAGAGGACTCTTTAAAGTAGAGACACTACATACTGATATACACCTGAACATCAGCAGGAGAGGACTCTTTAAAGTAGAGACACTACATACTGATATACACCTGAACATCAGCAGGAGAGGACTCTTTAAAGTAGAGACACTACATACTGATATACACCTGAACATCAGCAGGAGAGGACTCTTTAAAGTAGAGACACTACATACTGATATACACCTGAACATCAGCAGGAGAGGACTCTTTAAAGTAGAGACACTACATACTGATATACACCTGAACATCAGCAGGAGAGGACTCTTTAAAGTAGAGACACTACATACTGATATACACCTGAACATCAGCTGGAGAGGACTCTTTAAAGTAGAGACACTACATACTGATATACACCTGAACATCAGCTGGAGAGGACTCTTTAAAGTAGAGACACTACATACTGATATACACCTGAACATCAGCAGGAGAGGACTCTTTAAAGTAGAGACACACAGCCAGTTTAAATCTTCATCAAACTGTCCCTAAAAAGGATCTCTTGAGAGACTTTGCTCAATACAAATGTATAAAATCTGTTAATGACGTTTCCTTGGAAACGGAAATGAGTTCAGGGAAGTCTCTGCAGTCTGTCTTTATCTCTTAGATATCATTGATTTATCAATTGATAGATGAACGCAGACGAAACAAAGCTGCACATTTAACAAAGGGCAGAAATTCCATGAAGTATGAAGTGTCAGGAAAGAAGACACTCAAGATACCTCAGATTCCTAGCTCAGTAGTTTTGGAGCTAACCTACACGAGTCGTAAATAATGTGGGATTTATTTATTATTGTAAGGTTAGTCGTTTTGACATGATGTTTAAAACAATCCTATATATGGTATGTTTTGTTGTGTATCTTAACACCTCCTTGTCTATTCTTTGTTTGAAAATGTGACTCTAAGACCCTCCGCAGACTTTCTGAGTTTTGTACTTAAAATAAACTCCTTAAAAGACTGTCTTATTTTAAGTATCTTCATTTCAATATAACAGGAAGGTTTCCTCACCATTTCATCATTACTTGTTATTGGTATTGGTTAAATTCCACCACACACACACACACACACACACACACACACACACACACACACACACACACACACACACACACACACACACACACACACACACACACACACACACACACACACGTATACATCACTTCAGGGGACATTGCATTGACTTACATGCATTTCCTGGAGACTTATCCTAACCTTAACCATAAGCAACACATGCCTAACGCTAACCAAGTCTTCAAGCTAAAATTAATGATTCCCCTCATGGTGACCTCCATTGTGTCCCCATAAGGGAGGCGAGTCCCCACCCGTGACTGTGTAAACCGATGTAGGTCCCCACAAGTATAGTAATGCTAGGCCACACACACACACACACACACACACACACACACACACACACACACACACACACACACACACACACACACACACACACACACACACACACACACACACACACACACACACACACACACACACACACACACACACACACACACACACACACACACACACACACACACACACACACACACACACACACACACACACACAGCAGCCAGTCTCCATGGGAACTGCATCGTGCATCTATACTGTCTCGATGATTAATTTATGAGCGTCTTCACAGTAAGACACAGCAACACTTCCTGTTTCTCCTCCAACTGTTTCATTAAAAGATTAAACTCTCAGTAAACTTCATCCATTGAGCAACAAAACAGCTGATTTTTGCTTGACCCTGCTTTCTTCAAAACATCTAAAAAAGTGCATTTGAACCTGCTAAACACAACATGTTATTTAAAGTGGCAAACAAATATTTATAAAAATATTTATAAACCGTAGAAGTAAGAAGATTAAACATGTCCACATTTTTACTTGTAGGATTAATCATGCCAGAGTTGGAACCAATTCCAAAATGTTGTTTGCAGTGTAAGAGTAATGTGATCAGATGGATCCAACCTCCCTTTAACTCACTGCGTTTCGTGCAGTATAACAATGTCTACTTGTCCTTATGTTCTTTCGCCTGTTGCTTTTTACCAACAATATATTTATAATTAATGAATAAAATGTATGAAAAAGACTGTATGAAAAGGGAGGCTGTTCATCCATACACCTGGCTCTTAAACACATATCCACATCGGCAGCCTCTGCACCAAAAGTGATTTTCAGCAGCTCAGATATCAGGCGTCCTCATTAAGAGACGTACCATGGATATAAATCTGTTTCATGGATGTGATGCCACACACAGATCCAAACCAAAACCCCAAGCAAGCATCCAGCGTTTAGACTGATCCCATCTCCACATGTCTCCAAAATCCATTCATGATTTCTGAGGATTCTTCACCAGAAAACCAACAAACACATCTCACTGTTGACAACAAAAACGGTACTGCGTGTCAGATACAGATAGATCTAATGTACCATTGGAAATAAGGTCCATAGAAGTCAGTGTGAAGCAGCTTTCAATGCTTATGTCACTGTTGATAGATATCTCGTTCGACACATGTACAAACGGTTTCTAACGGAGACAATCGACCCAGACGTCGCTGAGCTGCAGAGATGATAAGAGCTGTAGATGATAGGAAAGGAGCTTCAATGCTTCCTTTGTTATCTCCTTTGGGAAACACCAGACCATCTATTAGGAAAGGAGATACAATTCCTAACAGTCACAGCATTTAAAGTGATGAATAATTTAAACATCGGATCGTGCCAACTTTAGCTTAGAGGTGATGACGTGAAGTCATGTGACCGTGCTGTAGTTCCTTTATAGCCCAACATTAGCCACCTTTAGCTTAGAGGTGATGACGTGAAGTCATGTGACCGTGCTGTAGTTCCTTTATAGCCCAACATTAGCCAACTTTAGCTTAGCGGTGGTGACGTGAAGTCATGTGACCGTGCTGTAGTTCCTTTATAGCCCAACATTAGCCACCTTTAGCTTAGCGGTGGTGACGTGAAATCATGTGACCGTGCTGTAGTTCCTTTATAGCCCAACATTAGCCACCTTTAGCTTAGCAGTGGTGACGTGAAGTCATGTGACCCTGCTGTAGTTCCTTTATAGCCCAACATTAGCCACCTTTAGCTTAGCGGTGGTGACGTGAAGTCATGTGACCGTGCTGTAGTTCCTTTATAGCCCAACACTAGCCTCCTTTAGCTTAGCGGTGGTGACGTGAAATCATGTGACCGTGCTGTAGTTCCTTTATAGCCCAACATTAGCCACCTTTAGCTTAGCGGTGGTGACGTGAAGTCATGTGACCGTGCTGTAGTTCCTTTATAGCCCAACATTAGCCTCCTTTAGCTTAGCGGTGGTGACGTGAAGTCATGTGACCGTGCTGTAGTTCCTTTATAGCCCAACATTAGCCACCTTTAGCTTAGCAGTGGTGACGTGAAGTCATGTGACTGTGCTGTAGTTCCTTTATAGCCTAACATTAGCCACCTTTACCTTAGCGGTGGTGACGTGAAGTCATGTGACCGTACTGTAGTTCCTGTATAGCCCAACATTAGCCTCCTTTAGCTTAGCGGTGATGACGTAAATTCGATATCATGAATAATCCAAAAGCCAATGGAGAAATCCCATGGCTTTTTGTGGAAGGAGCCAGGAGAAGGTTGCCTGCAAAAATACTAAACTATTATACCACTCTAATAAAGTACTATAGAAATAGCAATGTAGCTAGCTAAGTAGCAGACAGCTGGTAAGCTAGCTAGCTTATTTCACCATGCTAAAGTGCTACACTGGTTACAGAGAATGGGCCCTAACCCTACACAGGTCGTCAATCATTTCATCCTACTGAACAGAGCTTATTTTTTGCAATCATCCAAAATCCAATGCCAAAATCCCATTGGATTTTTGTGAAAAGGGAACCAGGGATATGCTGCCTTCAGGGTTGAAGACAGAAAATATGACATCCCTGCACCACTCTATAGTGATCCAGCCTGGGGGGGAGGATTGAAAGCGTTGACGTACATCGGCCTATAAACAATTAGCACGCAAAAAAATTATATCCCACATGACGAGGAGCTCGTTTTTTGAAAATGTTTCCATACATACCTTGAAAAATATTACGACCTTGTGGGCGCCAGCGTAGGCAAGCAGAGAGGAAGGACAGAAGACAGTATTTGAGCGAAAGGGGATACAATCAGCAAGCTGAGGGGGAAAAGCTGTGATCGCATTCAAAATGTATTCACATGCAACCACAATTAATGAGATGATGGTGCATGCAGATCAGATTTGGGGTTTGATTGGTGTTTTTTAAACCAGAAAACATGTTTCGGTCATTTCCAGAGGTGGGAAGTAGTGGAATACAAATACTTTGTGTCTGCACTTAAGTACATGTTTCTGGTATCAGTACTTTACTCCACTACTTACATGTTGAACACAAATACCTGTACTTTCTACTTCTTACATGTTGAACACAAATACCTGTACTTTCTACTTCTTACATGTTGAACACAAATACCTGTACTTTCTACTTCTTACATGTTGAACACAAATACCTGTAATTTATACTTCTTACATGTTGAACACAAATACCTGTAATTTATACTTCTTACATGTTGAACACAAATACCTGTACTTTCTACTCCTTACATGTTGAACTCAAATACCTGTACTTTCTACTTCTTACATGTTGAACACAAATACCTGTACTTTCTACTTCTTACATGTTGAACTCAAATACCTGTACTTTCTACTTCTTACATGTTGAACCCAAATACCTGTACTTTCTACTTCTTACATGTTGAACTCAAATACCTGTACTTTCTACTTCTTACATGTTGAACACTAATACCTGTACTTTCTACTTCTTACATGTTGAACACAAATACCTGTACTTTCTACTTCTCACATGTTGAACACAAATACCTGTACTTTCTACTTCTTACATGTTGAACTCAAATACCTGTACTTTCTACTTCTCACATGTTGAATTCAAATACCTGTACTTTCTACTTCTTACATGTTTAACACAAATACCTGTACTTTCTACTTCTTACATGTTGAACTCAAATACCTGTACTTTCTACTTCTTACATGTTGAACACAAATACCTGTACTTTCTACTTCTTACATGTTGAATTCAAATACCTGTACTTTCTACTTCTTACATGTTGAACTCAAATACCTGTACTTTCTACTTCTTACATGTTGAACTCAAATACCTGTACTTTCTACTTCTTACATGTTGAACACAAATACCTGTACTTTCTACTTCTTACATGTTGAACACAAATACCTGTACTTTCTACTTCTTACATGTTGAACTCAAATACCTGTACTTTCTACTTCTTACATGTTGAACACAAATACCTGTACTTTCTACTTCTTACATGTTGAACTCAAATACCTGTACTTTCTACTTCTCACATGTTGAACTCAAATACCTGTACTTTCTACTTCTTACATGTTGAACACAAATACCTGTACTTTCTACTTCTTACATGTTGAACTCAAATACCTGTACTTTCTACTTCTTACATGTTGAACACAAATACCTGTACTTTCTACTTCTGACATGTTGAACTCAAATACCTGTACTCTCTACTTCTCTCATTTTCCAAACAGGCTGGTTCCTTTAGTCTGAATGTGTGTTTGGTGGCGTGATCATTATTATTTAGAGTCATTGCGTGCCTATTGATTTGAACACGATCCGTGTATCCATCATTTCCTGGTCTTCTCTAAAGAAGAGGGACCAATGGAAACGTTGTCATGTTGCCGTTGGTCACCATGGAAACATTCATTAGCTAACAATGACATTATTGTTCTATTCATATAAAGGGAGGTCAGGTACTCTTTAAAACCGCTGCTAGTTATGGGTACTCTTTACTGAAGTACATTTCAAAGCCTCTTTACTTTGACTTGAGGAAAGAAGTTTAGTCAGTACTTCTACTTTTGCCAGAGTATTTCTAAACACGAGTATCTGTACTTCTACTTGAGTAAAGGGTGTGTACTTTTACCCTCTCTGGTCATTTCGATGAATTTATCCCCCAAATCTGGTTATGGGTTTGATGAGATGAGTCGTACACAGAGTGCCATGCCAAACATACACAGTTATGTTTATTATGTCGTTGTTTCTTTCCCACATTTAGAGACTAATGGTGGAAAGAGACGTGGAAACAAGAGAAAGAAATCAGCTGATTTGCTCCTCTGATGGTTGATGTTGGTTAGGAGATGAGAGAGAGGATGTAATCAATGAAATGGGAACCTTTACCTTCTTGGAAATTGCATTGATGTAAATAAATCAGTCGTGGATGAATACGTTTGAAAATCCATTATTGGGATTGGATTCAGTCGAGCAGTTTAGTATTAGTCCGGTTATTAGTTTGGGTTCTGTCTACCATCGTATTGTTAGGGTCAGTTAGCATTAGCATGCTCAAACAGACAAGACATTACAGAAAACAATACAATTTATCATATGTTAAATAAGGTAACATCATGTTCGGTGCTTTTCCTATAAAATGTCCTGCTGTATTTTGTGAGCACAGGTCGTTGAAGCTTAAAGGAATCTATCATCGTAAGAGCAGAAACGGATGGAAATCACACTAATATTTCAGTATCCTAACTGTATGCCTCTGGGTTTCATGAATACTTGACAGAGCTGCAGGAATAATTCCTAAAACCCTACCATGACTCAGCATTTCATCACTTCCTGTCTCCTGGTATGGGGGTCAATGGTTTTCTGTGTTTTAACTTTTTATCCAGAATAAGTACTTCTGTGCCTGCTGTAGTTCCTTTATAGTCCAACATTAGCCACCTTTAGCTTAGCGGTGGTGACGTCATGTGACCGTGCTGTAGTTCCTTTATAGCCCAACATTAGCCACCTTTAGCTTAGCGGTGGTGACGTGAAGTCATGTGACCGTGCTGTAGTTCCTCTATAGCCCAACATTAGCCTCCTTTAGCTTAGCGGTGGGACGTGAAGTCATGTGACCGTGCTGCAGTTCCTTGATAGCCCAACATTAGCCTCCTTTAGCTTAGCGGTGGTGACGGGAAGTCATGTGACCGTGCAGTAGTTCCTTGATAGCCCAACATTAGCCTCCTTTAGCTTAGCGCTGGGACGTGAAGTCATGTGACTTTAGAAATTGATTTGAACCTTGAAAATAAGATGCTGGTTAAAGATATGACTCATAGCGCATTTAGATCCATGGTTACACGGCTCTGCTCAAATTAGAAGATAGTACCAGCGAACCTGAGCCTCACTTTGTAGTCCTGTGGTGAAATGTGCATCTATCTATAACTCTCTGATGCTGCAGAGATTCCATCGATTTTACAGTGCAGACATCTGAGTGAAAACACCCCGCGAGGCACAGCCGCATGAATGATTCAACAGTTTGAGTATTAGAGAGAGAGGAGAGACGGATATATCAGACCCTCCCTAATACTGCAGAGTCACTGCAAAACACTCCCAGGGTAATATAGGAGAGCATGCCAGAGAAGAATGAGACAAATAAGAAGAAGTATCTCACGTATTTTATGTCGTAGAACAAAATGTTAAAACCTCTCCAGCTTGTGTTAATCTCAGACCTTATTTCAGACTAAAAACACGTTCAGAAACCATTGACCTCCACACATTTTGCACCACTTTTTCAAGCCTTTTACAAGCTGCAAATGTGGATATTATCAGATGCCTTTTGGGGGATGAATTGGCCAATTGGTTAGAATAATATACGGGGAAAATAGGAGAGCATACCACAGAAGAAGAGGAAGAAGAAAACATATTTTATGTGGTAGTAGAACAAAATGTTAAAACCTCTCCAGCTTGTGTTAACCACAGACCTAATTTCAGACCGAAAAAACATTCAGAAAACCATTGACCTCCACCAGGGGACAGGAAGTGATGAAATGCTGACTCATTATCCGGTTTTATGACAACATTTTGCACCACTTTTTCTGGCCTGTCACTCAGATAAAGATGTACATTTGGATATTTGTAGAAGACTTGGTGCAGGCTCTACTGATCTATGTGTTAGACAATATATATATCATTGTTCCTAAGCAATCAGTTTGTGTTTATATAAGATGGAAAGCTGACATGTTCACTTTACATTAGAGATGTCCCGATCCGATCACGCGATTGGGGATCGGAGCCGATCACGTGATTTTCAAAAGATCGGAATCGGGAGAAAAAAAATCGGGGATCGGAATTAATTTTTTTTTTTTTTTTAAATACTTTTTTTTTTTTTTTTTGTATTCAATGTTACAAAACAAAAATGACCATGTTCAAGTCTTAAAGTCATCCTGAGGCCTTAGTTTTGTTTTCAAATTACACAACATCATGTATGTGTTGCTTCTTTGGGGCTTGTTTTCATAGACCTGCTTATTTCTCTCAAATCTGGCAACAGAGTGGTCTCAGTGTCTAATTGTAGCAGTAAGCTAACGAGTACTGAAAGCTTTATTTTGTTTTGATCCAATGCTGCACAACTGAACTGATCCAATGCTGCTGTGATCGAAAGAAGCTATATCCATGTTGGATAGAATATCCAATTTAAATTAAAAAAATAACCTTAAGGGACAACTTGAATGCTTTTTTTCTTTTTTTTCTCTTAATGCATTGCATAAAGATCGGATCGGGGAAAATCGGTATCGGCAAATTGTCAAAATCAAATGATCGGAATCGGATCGGGAGCAAAAAAAGGTGATCGGGACATCCCTACTTTACATAATGGGAATAATGGTTTTAATCTCTTAAGCTAAAGCCCTCTCAGATATCCAAAGAAAAACCAACGTCAATGGAATGCGTTGCACTTTCAATTACATTCCAAACCATTACCGTCTCATCTGAGTGCATGAAATATGAGTCAAACCCTCTCTGTTGATTGTATCAGCGCTGTGTAACATATATAAACAGTACTCTCACAATAACAGGGCGTAGAAACTCTAGATTCGATAAAGCCAAATGACAAGAAACACCAAAGACCTTCAAGGGTCAGACACGTCCAGTATCGGCACATTATGAAATGAATAAACTGTAAGAGCCGACGCACTCTAGATTCATCACACTAAGTAATTCCTTGGCTCTCTGTGGGAGTATTAAATCAAGAAGGCGATGATAAATGTTATGCATGGTATAGCAGAAAAGTGTTCTATTTATTATAATCCATGTATTTAACCATGATTATAATCAGATGCAGCCATATTTAGCTTTGAGGCTATATGGCTTTCACTGCATGAAACGCAACGCTGAGGAAAGCTACGGAAAAGGTAACGGTGATATTTTCCCACAATTTTGAATCATAAAATCCAAATGCAATCCAAAAGGAACTTTACTTCTTTACTCCTTAGCCATAAGAGTTTATGTTTACAACACGGGAAGTCCTCTTCACGATATGCTTAGTGACGTAGCTAAGCAGAGCGACGTCACGAAGGTCATTTATGTTCCTTATTTCAAACCAAACACGATTACTTCACATAAACCTGACCACAAAGTTCAAAGCTGGTAAACAGTGGCCTTTCATGGTATAAAGTTCACCTTCTTTATGGTTTTCACTGCAAGAAAACCAAATGCTAACGCCCATCATCCAAAAAGGAACTGCACTCTCTGGCTTTAAAATATCTTGAGTTTGTGTTTATGACATTGGAAGTCCTGTTCACGATATGCTTGGGCGTTCAAGTCTTGTTTCCTGCGACACAGACATTGTTGACTTATTTCATGCCTACGTAAGCTGAGTGACTGCACGTATGTCATTGACATTACGTGACTTATTCTAAAACACAAACCATGATTTTTTCCAAACCCTAACCACATAGTTCCAAAGTAGTAAACTGCAACCATTGTATACATCTTCCGGATTACTGATACGTTTCTAACGACCGTCTCATACTGTAGCATAGCACCTTTTAAATGATTTGAGTTGTAGTGAAAACAAGTGATGACAGCCATTTAACAGCCTCGTAACAATCAATAGTTAGTTGACAGTCGGAGAGGAACTGGACAACAGCCGAGTTAAGACTCTCACGCACTTAAATTCGGTAAAATTAAATATTTACTTTCTTTCTTTCAAGCATGTTTAATCATCGGGGAGTCACTGGGATGGAAGGTTAAGAAAAATCTAAAGCAAAACTGCAACTTGAAGAGGTACGGGATAAAGAAAGGAGATATTCGTATCAGAGCTGCATCTCCTCAAGGTCTGAGTCACAGGACAAACACACTGTGGAGGTCATTCCTGTCTTCACTGAACACACACACACAGAAACAGTGTGTGTGTGTGTGTGTGTGTGTGTGTGTGTGTGTGTGTGTGTGTGTGTGTGTGTGTGTGTGTGTGTGTGTGTGTGTGTGTGTGTGTGTTGTCTCTCTAAATATAACTCTAGCTCAGAGGAAGGCCCTGTGTCGAGACAGCCGGGATTACCCATTACTCTCCTCTCTGACGCGATTATAAAACACACAGTCCTGCACAGACTTTATTAAACATGCAGCTACACATGTGTGTGTTTTTGCTGGCAGGTACATCTACTGTATGCAAAGACCATTTTCATCATTACAAATCTGACCGGCTAACAAGAGGGGGAAGACATGTGGATTTGAGCAACGTTAGCTTATCATTCAAGCCATACAGCATAATAGAGGACCACAACATGGATATCATGTACTTTAAATGATATCTAAATGGAAAACAAATATCGGAATTACAATGTTTTCCCCCTGTACTTGTGGTGGAACAAGTGAAGTAAAGATAACGTTTGCAGGGTTTGTCGATGCTGCTTTCTACCTCCCAAATTGGGTGTGGGTGTGTAAACAGAATCTGGAGAAGAGGAAATGCAATCCTCTTGACAAATAACTGCTGTGCAAAAGATTTCTGCTCTACAGGGAGATTATGGGAGGAATAAAATGCTCGCTTCATTACCGGTGAGAGGCCATCTGTGCAGCCCCCTCACTTCTAACAGCACACCATCTCAGCTCTGAGTATTGATTCTGACTAATTACATCCATCATGTTGTCCTCGAAGCTACACAAGCACGTTCATCAGACTGAATACATCTTGATGCAATGGAGAGCATCTCAAATCTGTCCTGTGTGCTATCAACATGACGGCTAACGTTGGCATCTCTGAAGTAGTGAGTTTGGAGTTTATTCTCTATCAACTCCAGACAAGATCTTTGTCCTATTGCTAGCTTTACATTCAATAAACACACAGAAAAAAAATCTTTAAATGAGCCTGTGTGTTTATCTGGGTTACTAGCTAGCATTCTTGTGTGCTATCACAATGTAGGCTAACGTTAGCAGCTCTGAGTCTGGAGTTTATTCTCCAGTAACATCAAAAACATCAGACAATATCGTTATCCTATTGTTAGCTTTACATTCATTAAACATCTACAAAAATGTATGTGCTTGAAAGAGCCCGGATGTTAACTTACTAGCTAACGTTCTTGTGTGCTATCAACATGTAGGCTAACGTTAGCATCGCTGCAGTAGTGTTACGTGAGTCTGGAGTGTACAGTATTCTCCAGACAAAACCTTTGTCCTATTGTTAGCTTTACATTCATTCAACACTTTAAAATATAAATGTGTTTGAATGAGTGCAGGTGTTAGCCTACTAGCTAACGACGTTTTTGTTTGCTATCACCATGTAGGCTAACGTTAGCATCTTTGCAGTAGTGTTACGTGAGTCTGGAGTTTATTCTCCAGCAACTCCAGACACAATCTTTATCCTATTGTTAGATTTACATTCATTCAACACTTAAAATGATACATTAGTGTGAATGAGTACGTCAATAGCAAACGTTCTTGTGTGCTATCACAATGTTAGCTTACGTTAGCAGCTCTTGGGGGTTGGGTCTATCC
Source organism: Notothenia rossii (assembly GCF_949606895.1). Classification (NCBI taxonomy): domain Eukaryota; kingdom Metazoa; phylum Chordata; class Actinopteri; order Perciformes; family Nototheniidae; genus Notothenia; species Notothenia rossii. The sequence continues at coordinate 1,689,500 of NC_136906.1, read as the reverse complement.
AACCTGACACAGGTTTTGTGCTGCAGTTAGCTTCATATTCATTAAACACTTTAAAAAAATGTGTTTTTTCTTAAATTAGGCAACTTGAAGTCTACCAAAGCCAACAGGTCAAGCATCACACAGAGCTAACGTTAGCTTAGTGAGCTAGCTACAGCTGATAACATCTCTGGGACAGTTTACCATGAGTTTTGATTGCTGCCCTGGCTCAATGATCTTCGTAGAAAAGATGTGGAATACTGTACTTTCTACAAAATGACATCCAGAGAGCAGACCTCTGTTAAGGTGAGTTTAGATTATGGCTCAAAATACCCTCAAATCAAATCTGATTTCCCCCTCTGAATCCCCCTGCTGTTTCACATCCACAACATGAAGCAGTTACAACAACAGTGTTTCACTGAGTAATCCTGTTAGCGTCCACTCCACACTTCAGGTCTAATTCCATCTAAGCTGTTTACCTTTGACACTACACACTGACACAGTTACCATTTGTTAAGCAGTCAACTGAATATTTGTGTCCAATAACATGGAATATTCTGCAGGTGGTAAAAATGCATTTTGCAAGATGTTTCTACACCGGTAACACCCAATAAGAGCATATATCAGTCTGATTCACTAAGGCCTTATCAATGGTATAAAAGAACCTTTGTAATGTTTACATGCTTCAGTGTAGAGTTTCTGGTCGACAGATGGTGACAGAAGGTCTTCAGTTCAATCCCCTCCACAGCCAGAGTGTCTTACCGACCTGTTGTTTACTTACAGGACAAAGACGGAAAATCCCGGTAAATCCTTTTGTCAATTTATCTTTTAAGACCGCAGATCAAACAATGACCTCGCAATCCAATCTCGCTCTCGAAGAAGTTGCTGCGTTCGTTAGGCTTTACTGCAACGCATCGAGTTAATCTCAAACAGTACAACCGCCACCATGTCTGCAAGACATGGATCCAATCTCAGACTTGTCAATGATTTCCAAACACCTGGGATCATACGTCATGGACTCTGGGACAGATTTCCTGTATCGTAGAGCCAAGATGCAACAAACTGGACACAAATATGTCTGCCGGATGTAATCAAGTCCCGCAGAGACCAACAAACACAACGTTATTGGTGGAGGGTAAATGCCAGTTGAATCTCTTGAAACTGAGAATAGCTCCGAACAGGTTTTGTGTTTTCTGGTGTAAAAACCAAAACAGTTGTTAAAATGAAAAGGCAAAATCTAAATCCGTCATTTGTGAAAGAACAATATTTCTTAAAGGTCCCATGTCATGCTTTTCCGGTTCTTACCCGTCCCCTTGTGTGTTATGAAGGTTCTTCTGCATGTAAACGATCTGCAGAGTCACAGACCCTCAAAGTGCACCCTGTAGTGAGTAAAACTCTAACACAGAGAAGACCTGTCTGTGCTGCCCCAGAACGCCTCGATGGACATTTTGCTTTTTCCATTTGTTTCTTCCGGGAACCAAAATGGACCAATCCGCGGAGCTCCTCACACACCAGGGCCTTTAGCGTAAATGTTTAACTAACAGGGCGTCCCATTGACTTGCATAGAGCTCCCTGGTTGGTAATAGACGAGTTGGGATGGTGGAGAAATGCTCTCAGCAGACCCATGCTCTCAGCGCTATAAACCTTTCTCTAACTCAACATCGAGCCACACTTATTGTTTTTACTTCGGCTGTGAGTGTGTGTGTGCTCAGGATGAGTTTCGCTGTGTCTCGCTGTATCGCTGACCCGGAAGCCACACCAGTAAGCCAGCTCACTGAGCAGCGAGCCTCGCAACGTCCCGACCAATCAGAGCACAGTGGGCTCACAGGGAGGGGGGGGGGCAGGAGCTCCATCAAGCCGTGTAGGACAGAGAGTGAATACACATACTATACAGAGATGCTGTTTGAGAAACTAATGTGAGTTTGGAACATTGAACAATGTAAATATATTCTAGTCGACCTCAACAATGGAACTATGATCAGTAGAAATGGCCACGGGACCTTTAAAGGCAGAATATTTGTTAAAAACCCATTTGAAGGAAGTCTTGTGGCGCTGCAGAGATATGGCAGCATTATTATATTATCAGAGACATAGAGGCAGATCCTCTTAAATACTGCACTGTTCAGTATTCACTATAAGACGATGTGAATACTGATGAAATGACCTTTTCCTTCATTATCGTGAGTCAGTGTAAATCAGGACACCAGCATTTAGTATTTTGGCCTCGTGATGAACCCTCTTGTACCGCGGCAGTGAAATCCTCAGGTTACACGATGACACACAGAGAGTCAACATTAGAACCTCCTCATCTTCCTCTGTCCTCACTGGAAGCTAATGATATAAAAGCTCTGAAAATGCATGAATACATTTGAGAAACAGACAGAAAGAAGTAGGGCAGGGCCGCACGATGTGGAAAACATAACTACGGATGTTTTGTGATTCACAATAATGCATAATCATAACATCACCCCGGTCCTCAAAGAACTCCACTGGCTTCCCGTCTCACACCGCATTCACTACAAACTCCTGGTCCTCACCTATAAAGCCCTCCACCATCTGCCCCCCCCTATCTCACTGACCTCCTCATCCTCTACCAACCACCCCGGTCCCTCAGATCCACCTCAGCCGGTTTGCTCTCAATCCCCAAGACCAAACTCCGGAGCTTCGGGGACAGAGCCTTCTCTGTGGCAGCCCCGAAGCTCTGGAACTCCCTCCCCCAAGACCTCCGTGAGTCTGATTCCCTCACCCTGTTCCAGTCCCGCCTCAAAACCCACCTCTTCAACTCTGCTTACCCTTAAACCCGCCCCTCCCCCCTCTGAACCAACATCCTCCTGACTGCCTTTCTGTTTTTGTTTTTTGTTTTTGTTTTTCTTTGTGTTTTTGTTCTTGTTTTGTTTGTCGACCTGACTCATAATGTAAAGCGTCTTTGGGTCTAGAAAAGCGCTATATAAATCCCATTTATTATTATTATTATAATAACCTATTTCTGCACCCTTACTTCATTCACATGTTTGATGTGATTTAACAAATACTGTGCTTACTGCTAATGGTGTGATGCACTAACCATTTCAATAGCATGTGGATTCATTGTGCAGTCCTTGAGAACTGGGAGAAACACTTCGGGTCGAATTGGTTTAATAAATGGTGAGAAGAGGACATTTAATGATTGCCTTTGTTTCCCATGTCACTTCTATAAAACAGAAGCTGAGTTTTTCATGGAGTCAGCGTCAGTGTTTGGTCCTGATTCACTCTGACAGGCCGCAGTATGCCCAGCAACAGTGTGTGTGTGTGTGTGTGTGTGTGTGTGTGTGTGTGTGTGTGTGTGTGTGTGTGTGTGTGTGTGTGTGTGTGTGTGTGTGTGTGTGTGTGTGTGTGTGTGTGTGTGTGTGTGTGTGTGTGTGTGTGTCAGCAGAGGGGAGGGTTGAAAAACACGCCGCTGGTCACGGTTGACTCATGCCGATGTCCAAGAGGAGGAACGTGCTGCCATATCATCCTTCACACACACACACACACACACACACACACACACACACACACACACACACACACACACACACACACACACACACACACACACACACACACACACACACACACACACACACACACACACACACACACACACACACACACACACACACACACACACACACACACACACACACACACACACACACACACACACACACACACACACACACACATCATAAAATCCAGCCTGAGCTTAACATGGCAGACATGAAAACGCTACATGTTATATCACATCCACGCTAACAGTCACGTTAACCAGGAGAATTGATTGTGTGTGTGTTAATTAAGCTTATATCTAATCATCTAATTAGCTGCAGCTGATAAAACAACGTAGCGGCAGTAACCATGGAGGCAGGGATCTTCATACAGTCTGTTCTTTAGACACCTCTCTCAGTTATCAGCTGTGAAGTGTGTGTGTGTGTGTGTGTGTGTGTGTGTGTGTGTGTGTGTGTGTGTGTGTGTGTGTGTGTGTGTGTGTGTGTGTGTGTGTGTGTGTGTGTGTGTGTGTGTGTGTGTGTGTGTGTGTGTGTGTGTGTGTGTGTGTGTGTGTGTGTGTGAGAGCGTCACAATGGTGCAAGGTGCAGCAACGAGAGGTGCGTCGCTGGGATAAAAAGGTGGAGATTAAAGACCTGCATCTCAGTGTGTAGTGTCTCTACTTTAAAGAGTCCTCTCCTGCTGATGTTCAGGTGTATATCAGTATGTAGTGTCTCTACTTTAAAGAGTCCTCTCCTGCTGATGTTCAGGTGTATATCAGTATGTAGTGTCTCTACTTTAAAGAGTCCTCTCCTGCTGATGTTCAGGTGTATATCAGTATGTGGTGTCTCTACTTTAAAGAGTCCTCTCCTGCTGATGTTCAGGTGTATATCAGTATGTAGTGTCACTACTTTAAAGAGTCCTCTCCTGCTGATGTTCAGGTGTATATCAGTATGTAGTGTCTCTACTTTAAAGAGTCCTATCCTGTTGATGTTCAGGTGTATATCAGTATGTAGTGTCTCTACTTTAAAGAGTCCTCTCCTGCTGATGTTCAGGTGTATATCAGTATGTAGTGTCACTACTTTAAAGAGTCCTCTCCTGCTGATGTTCAGGTGTATATCAGTATGTAGTGTCTCTACGTTAAAGAGTCCTCTCCTGCTGATGTTCAGGTGTATATCAGTATGTAGTGTCTCTACTTTAAAGAGTCCTCTCCTGTTGATGTTCAGGTGTATATCAGTATGTAGTGTCTCTACTTTAAAGAGTCCTCTCCTGCTGATGTTCAGGTGTATATCAGTATGTAGTGTCTCTACTTTAAAGAGTCCTCTCCTGCTGATGTTCAGGTGTATATCAGTATGTGGTGTCTCTACTTTAAAGAGTCCTCTCCTGCTGATGTTCAGGTGTATATCAGTATGTAGTGTCACTACTTTAAAGAGTCCTCTCCTGCTGATGTTCAGGTGTATATCAGTATGTAGTGTCTCTACTTTAAAGAGTCCTCTCCTGTTGATGTTCAGGTGTATATCAGTATGTAGTGTCTCTACTTTAAAGAGTCCTCTCCTGCTGATGTTCAGGTGTATATCAGTATGTAGTGTCACTACTTTAAAGAGTCCTCTCCTGCTGATGTTCAGGTGTATATCAGTATGTAGTGTCTCTACTTTAAAGAGTCCTCTCCTGCTGATGTTCAGGTGTATATCAGTATGTAGTGTCTCTACTTTAAATAGTCCTCTCCTGTTGATGTTCAGGTGTACATCAGTATGTAGTGTCTCTACTTTAAAGAGTCCTCTCCTGCTGATGTTCAGGTGTATATCAGTATGTAGTGTCTCTACTTTAAAGAGTCCTCTCCTGCTGATGTTCAGGTGTATATCAGTATGTAGTGTCACTACTTTAAAGAGTCCTCTCCTGCTGATGTTCAGGTGTATATCAGTATGTAGTGTCTCTATCTCTACTTTAAAGAGTCCTCTCCTGCTGATGTTCAGGTGTATATCAGTATGTAGTGTCTCTACTTTAAAGAGTGCTCTCCTGCTGATGTTCAGGTGTATATCAGTATGTAGTGTCTCTACTTTAAAGAGTCCTCTCCTACTGATGTTCAGGTGTATATCAGTATGTAGTGTCTCTACTTTAAAGAGTCCTCTCCTGCTGATGTTCAGGTGTATATCAGTATGTAGTGTCTCTACTTTAAAGAGTCCTCTCCTGCTGATGTTCAGGTGTATATCAGTATGTAGTGTCTCTACTTTAAAGAGTCCTCTCCTACTGATGTTCAGGTGTATATCAGTATGTAGTGTCTCTACTTTAAAGAGTCCTCTCCTACTGATGTTCAGGTGTATATCAGTATGTAGTGTCTCTACTTTAAAGAGTCCTCTCCTGCTGATGTTCAGGTGTATATCAGTATGTAGTGTCTCTACTTTAAAGAGTCCTCTCCTGCTGATGTTCAGGTGTATATCAGTATGTAGTGTCTCTACTTTAAAGAGTCCTCTCCTACTGATGTTCAGGTGTATATCAGTATGTAGTGTCTCTACTTTAAAGAGTCCTCTCCTGCTGATGTTCAGGTGTATATCAGTATGTAGTGTCTCTACTTTAAAGAGTCCTCTCCTGCTGATGTTCAGGTGTATATCAGTATGTAGTGTCTCTACTTTAAAGAGTCCTCTCCTACTGATGTTCAGGTGTATATCAGTATGTAGTGTCTCTACTTTAAAGAGTCCTCTCCTGCTGATGTTCAGGTGTATATCAGTATGTAGTGTCTCTACTTTAAAGAGTCCTCTCCTACTGATGTTCAGGTGTATATCAGTATGTAGTGTCTCTACTTTAAAGAGTCCTCTCCTGCTGATGTTCAGGTGTATATCAGTATGTAGTGTCTCTACTTTAAAGAGTCCTCTCCTGCTGATGTTCAGGTGTATATCAGTATGTAGTGTCTCTACTTTAAAGAGTCCTCTCCTGCTGATGTTCAGGTGTATATCAGTATGTAGTGTCTCTACTTTAAAGAGTCCTCTCCTGCTGATGTTCAGGTGTATATCAGTATGTAGTGTCTCTACTTTAAAGAGTCCTCTCCTGCTGATGTTCAGGTGTATATCAGTATCTAGTGTCTCTACTTTAAAGAGTCCTCTCCTGCTGATGTTCAGGTGTATATCAGTATGTAGTATCTTTACTTTAAAGAGTCCTCTCCTGCTGATGTTCAGGTGTATATCAGTATGTAGTGTCTCTACTTTAAAGAGTCCTCTCCTGCTGATGTTCAGGTGTATATCAGTATGTAGTGTCTCTACTTTAAAGAGTCCTCTCCTGCTGATGTTCAGGTGTATATCAGTATGTAGTGTCTCTACTTTAAAGAGTCCTCTCCTGCTGATGTTCAGGTGTATATCAGTATGTAGTGTCTCTACTTTAAAGACTCCTCTCCTGCTGATGTTCAGGTGTATATCAGTATGTAGTGTCTCTACTTTAAAGAGTCCTCTCTTGCTGATGTTCAGGTGTATATCAGTATGTAGAGTCTCTACTTTAAAGAGTCCTCTCCTGCTGATGTTCAGGTGTATATCAGTATGTAGTGTCTCTACTTTAAAGAGTCCTCTCCTGCTGATGTTTCAGGTGTATATCAGTATGTATTTATTTTTGAATAGTAACCTTCCCTCTCGTTTCAGATACTCTGACCTCCTTCCTTGTGTCCCCCCCCCCCCCACCCCCTGTGATTGTCGACCCCCCCCTGATTGTTTCCACCTGTTCCCCATGACCTGGTGTATCTACTGTCCTCGTCTCCTTTTGTCCTGTGCCGGTTCCTTTCCTTCCTTGTGACGAACACCAGCGTACAGACGGTGTGTTTCCTCCACGTCAGATCACATCACAGCCAACCCTCGTTTTAACCCGAGAGCCACTTCTGCGTGAACGTGAGAAACTAGAGGGTCTTATATGAAAGGGTCTGAAAGGCTGGCTCTCACGCGTTAGTGCACGTGATTACGCTCTCCCTCCTCGTGGTGTAACATCAACACATCAGCATTATGCTTGCTGCGTGTTGCTGCAGCTTTCAGCATCGTGACTCTGCTCATGTCCTAGGCGTCTGAGGTTTCTCCCTTCTCCATGTGTTAATACACTTTCCACGCTGCTATGGACAGTCTTGCACATTTTGATTGTTGATCTTTGATTGATGTCTGAATGTGTGCACATGTGTCTGTTGTATAGGTATACTCATATTTGTATCTTCTGGATTGTGGGAAACGATATTTTGATCTCTCTGTCCGTACACACAAACTGAGAGATCGACAATAAGTTTGACTATCGTTTGCTTTTAAGAGAGTTTTAAAACTCCATTTTATAAAACGTCCCTTCATGTCTTTCCTTTGTGTAAAGCACTGTGTAAAGCCTTGTGTTGTGCTATATAGAAACAAAC
>NC_136906.1:1535913-1681454 GCF_949606895.1 Notothenia rossii | reverse complement strand
TCTGAAAAAGATCAGTTTACATTTTTAATAATTAAATAAGTATGTGAACATAACCAATAACCTACCATAGCCAATAACAAATGCATGTAACGTATTTTATTTTTGTTGTTCATTCATATCTTATTTTACTATTTTATTTATGCATATTTTTTTATCTCTCCAGTTTTAAAGGATATGTCTGGTTTACTGTCCTATAGTATACACTGGAATGATTTCAAACATGTTTTATCCCAATAATTATAAAGGAGTGCCTTGGAAATATGTGTTTACATAAATTGTGATCAAACCGTTTGAGACCCACTGAGATAACTTAGACTAAAGTGAACTATCTAAACACTCAGAGTCCTTCACCTCACTGAGCTGCAGTTATCAGCCTCTCAGTCTGACTGGAGAGGACTCTCCCTCCACATCATTGTAGAAACATCTTCTTCTTCCGTGAGAGCAGCTAGCACCAGATGCTAATAACAACAGCGCTGGTACGGGTGCACCCTCCCTTTCTCCCTCGCTCGCTCCCACGCTCACTCGCACTTTGGCTGTGAGCTGCGGGTGCCAGATAAGCCAATATCCCCCATTTTCATCACTTACAGCGCCCATCGTACAGGGCCATTGAAAAGTGTAACTGAATTATGAATGTTGTTAAATCAAGGCCGAAAATTAGGATGAGCACCAACGGTCAAAACATTTGTTTCCCCTCCCAGAGCTGTCAGCGCAGCGCCTCCCCAGATCTGGCGCCCTAGGCGAACATCTATAACGCCAGTGCGACGGGCCGGCCCTGGTCCCAGGTTACGCTGTAGGAAGTGTAGGTACAACGCAAAATTTCCCGCCCCGCCGCAGTCATACAGTAGGCTACGGAGAGCGGCGAGAAACATTTCCTCAGGCATCGAAAAGCGGAACCAAAATTCACATTTCTAAATGATGCCGTTGGAATCGAAATGTTGGAACGGAACCGGTTCCGAACCGGAACCGGTTCTCGGTACCAAATCCTACCCACGGCCCTATCAGAAACGTTGCTATCAGAAACAATGCCCGACTGTTTTGGACGTAATATGGTCGGTGTTTACATTAGCATGGCTAACACTCAGAGCTAACCTGTACTGGAGAGCATGTGTGTGAAGAAGCAGGAAGTAAAAAGGAACTCACCTTGTGGTATAACCGGCAAGAGAGAAAGCCTTTGAGCTCCATACTGTTTCAGAGAGAATCCTTGATAATCCATGATATGGCGTTTCATCACGGCAGTATTTAGTTTAGCTGCCGGGTCCCGCATGAGCTCACACCCCTCCTCTTTTATCTAAAGCTTTATACCCAAATCAGCACTTTAGAAACAGGAAGTGAAATAGAGGGATATGAGGCATGGCTAGAATGGGTGATCGGTTTGGTATTTGGAGAAAAACACTTCATAGACATGTTTTTTTATATATTTGTATTTCTGAGACCTATGCTATTGCCTAACAATAGCATGATAGGTGACCTTTAAGTTAAATAATGAAAGTAGCAGTCAAAGTGTTGAGATGCGAAATTATTTTTGACTTTTAGTGATAACGTTTTTTTTGTTGAGATATTCTGTCAGATTGTTGGATTAAAAAAGTCATTGTTTTTGTATATGTCAAATTATATAGAGCCGAATATATTGGTTTATTATGTCAAGATATTAAGATACTGAGTATTGATTTGGAGTTTTCCTAATATTAGACAGTTACTCATCATAATATAATCAAATGACTTTTTCCTATCAGTGGCTGAAACGGGCTTCCATACTATAGAGCTTTTTTTTCTCTATTATTGTATAAAACACCGTTTATTTAGGTGAAAATGTAGGTCTTTCTCTGCCTCAGCACCACGGACTGCTCCTACGCTGAAACTCTGGGTGTTTCTCAATGTCGAGGACGCTTCCTTGGAAGGACATGTCCCTCCAAGTTAGGTCCTCCGGAAGCGAGGCAAGAATCCTTCCAAGCCTCAGAAAACGAAGAATAGTGGAACAGGCTAACAGGTGTGCATCATATGAGAGGCCCCGCCTTAAATGGAGCGCGATTTCCGCCAAAGATTTGGAAATTGATCCGTGCGCAAAGCATTGTGGGGATTTTAAGACTGCAGAGTCTACACATGTGCAGCCTCAAAATTTCAAGCAACAAAATACGCCGGGCCCGGTAGAATTCAAGTATGCTGGACATTGGAACAGTCCTTCGGCAGCACTTGATGACGTAGTTTGCTTGAAATAGTGGCTCTGGAGCAGCTTTACTCGACATTGAGAAACAGCCTCTGTCTCTCTGCATCAGGATAGAAAACTGAAAACTAATCTAAAGGGATACACAGAGAGCAATAAGTACATGATGTTCAGTACATGAACCAATCAGAAGTGACCTTGAAGAGGACTCAGGCTTTACTTTAATGCATCAGTCCGGATACTTTCAGAATACAACATTTCAAGAGGTTATCTATCTATCTATCTGATTCGCAACACTTATTATAAGATAAATCAAAAAGCAAGTGACATTAAATCGTGTTAATGTACATTTTTAGACTAGCGATATGATAAGCTTTAAACACTCAGAGCTAGAAGTCTTTCAGCACCATGGAGAGCACCATGTACACACATGTATATCCTCTTCAGCACCATGGACAGCTACACAGGGACCATAATATTATACAATATGGTTTTTAAATTTACATTACATTTGTTCTCTTTAAAAAAAAATGTAATTATATTTTTATAATTTGTAATAGTATAGTTTAATATTTCATCATGTTACAAAAAACTAAAAACTTTTTTTTATTTTATCTTTTAATTATACTTAAAAACTCAAACGTTTTTTTTTACATTATTTCTTATTTATTTAATTATTAAATGGAGCATCTCAAGAACAATATCTGGGATGAATAAATATATTTCTGGTTCTGATTAATTTAATAGAAAAACCCAGATTTAAAATCACTCTCTCAGTGCTGCCCCCCTGTGGTCAGAACAGGAACTGTCTCTATCTAAAAGTCTCTAAAAAGAACCCACACACACGCAGCTTGTAAAGGTTTTTATATAAAGTACCTGTAACAGTAGATCAATGGTTCTTATTTCTCACATTCACTTCCACACATCCACAGAAACAGAGAAGCCTTTTAACACGACGACACAGATGAAGAGGAAGGAAACCCAGAATCTATCGTTATCTTCACACGTTACACCGAACAGATCCAATATGGCACATCGTCGTCATGGTGATGGATGATCAGAGCAAGAAAAAGGTTCATTCAGAGGACGCGTCCCGTTTTCCTTTCCTCGCCTCCTGTCCTCGTGTCCTTGCCTCCTTTTTAAGTGTCCTTGCACGGCAGGAGGGTGGAAGCAAAAAACGGTGAAAAATCTCGAGAAAACACAAAGAAAAAAAACAACTCTTCTTCTGTCGTTCGAAAGCATCCCAACCTGGATCACCAAAGTGTTGAATTTTAATTCAATACAACACAATTAACCGTTACGACTTCTTTCTGTCAACCAGACGTCTTGCTGTGATTTAAATCCCACTCAAAATACGAGGACTTATGAAAAAGAAAGATGATCCGACAGTCATTTTTTACAGTGGAGTGCTACTAGCGTACTGTTTGAATAACCAGATATATGATCTATGCATATGTTTCTCACGTTGTCTGCATGGAGGCTACGCTATTTTTTTTCTACGTTAAAACATCGACAACGTGTCCACAAACACGTGAGACGATCCAATTGGTTGGGAAGATTTAAAATGTAGTTAAAAATGGAAATGTATTCCGTTTTTCTCCCATCAAATGGAGGCCACATATAGCTTGTGTTGGTCAAACAGAAAACTGAAGGCTCCAGGTTCCGATGAATCCAATATTAGCTCACTTTTTGCACACGACACTTCAGTGTGTCTCCACTTTGACTCCTTCATCTGTTCTACACGTTGTGGGGAAAAAACCTATTAACGATTCCTTTAAAAGTCTTTCTTGTCCAGCAGTCAGAGACTTCGGCTCTTTGATGAATCTGAAGAAGATGTCTGAGAGACTTTTCTGAAACTGAAGAGAGGCTTCTGTTCGACTCAGTGATGTGACGACGTCTTGCAGGAATCTCCTGAGCAGCTTTCAGTGATTATTATGATCCAATTCTGTGAAACTAGAAATAGGTTGAGCGTCCGAAGACTCAGGAAGGAAGTTTTAAAGTAGGACAGAATTTTGAGATTTGAGAATTTTGAGAAAAAATACAGAATGTTGACATTTTTAGAAAAAGTCAACATTTTGAGATTCTGAGAACAATTCAGATTCAGGGGAACATCTTAAACGGGTTAGTAATTCAGGAAGGAATATAGAAAGAGGTTTGGATTCCTTTAAACCAGAGATTCACCAGGAAGTCTTAAAAACAGGTTTGAATGAGATACAGGCTGCTTAATCACAACTGACTGGTGTTTACAGTTTATTTATTTATTTGTTTTTTATGTATCTGTTTATGTATTTGTTGTTTTATGTTTTTGTTTTGAACTTAAAATCTGTAATATTTTTGTATATCAATTTGACACTGCTTGATTTTGTATTGTAGAACATTTCTCATGTAAAAACATGTGTAGGATTGTTTTACACATTCCAAATAAATCAAATCAAATTCATGTTTGATCATCTTTTCTTTTCTTCATGTTTCTAATGTGTTTAATGATCCTAATGTCCTTCATTTCTGTAAAGCACTTTGAATTGCCTTGTGTTGAAATGTGTGATTTAAATAAACGTGCCTTGAGCTTTCCACAAGTTGAAAAACAACTTTAAAAACTCTTTTAACAACCAAAAACACACTGACCTCCAGATCAGGGACAGTGACCAAATGCTAACTCACTTCCGGTTTTCAAACTGAAATCAAAGACTTCCATTGATCTATGTTTTTAAGAGCATATCTTTCTCTGGACGTCACGTCACTGAGTGTCACCTCCGCATCCCAACACAAAGCAGCATGCTACAGGAAACCTAAAGAAGCACACATGCAAATAACTGTAGATAACGGACCAATCAGAGAGTCTGTAGACATGTGACGACGGGAGGACAGAGAGTCTCAGTGAGGAGGAGGAAGAGGAGGAAGAAGAGTCACATTTACACATCTGGAATAAAGTCATTTCCTTCTGTAGCCATTGGTCGACACAGGTCACATGATCAACCCTCGGAAAAAAAGTCCTCCAGCGATCAAGAAGAAGAAGAAGAAGAAGAAGAAGAAGAAGACAAGATGAGTGCAGAGGGACGTGAACAGAATGTCTTTCTTTCAGTCTTTCGATGTTTCCGTCATTCATTCGATCTTTATTTATTTTGTACGTTCATTCCTTCCTTCGTTCATTTGTTCGTTTCTTTGTTCTCTCCGTCTTTCGTTCGATTTTTATTTATTTTGTTTGTTTGTTCTTTCTTTCTGTCTTTGAATCTGTATTTCGTTTATTCGTTAGTTTGTTTGCTTCTTTCGATCCTTCTTTTGTTTTTGAAGGTCGTTTCTGTCCTACGACATTTCTTTCTTTTAGTTATTTGTTCGATCTTTCTTTCGTTCGATCTTTCTTTCGTCCGGTTCTTCGTTCTTTTGTTTGTTCGTTGATTTGTTTGTTTGTTTGTGTCTTTGAATCTGTCTTTCGTTCATTCGTTAGTTTGTTTGTTCTTTCCTTTCTTTCGACCTGTACGTCTTTCGTTCAACCTTTATTTATTTTGTGTGTTTATTCTTTCTTTCTTTTATTTGTTTGTTCGTTTCTGTCTTACGATCTTTCTTTCGTTCATTTGTTTGTTTGTACGTTCATTCTTTCTTCCCTTTCTCTCTCTGTGCTCACAGCACCAATATGGACTGCAGGACAAAGTGCAGGGGAACAGGAAGTAAAGCAATAAACCCCCCTTTAGAATATCTATTGCATTTCCCCCGGAAGTCTTCATGTAAACATCTCACAGACATTCAGGGAGCGTTTCATGCTCGCCAGTAAGAGCCACCGGACCGCCTTGCACCAGGTTCAAGTCCTTCGTTTCACAGTCACACAACTTGGGGTCGTTGTGTTTGATTCAAGCCCAGCTTTCTGTGCAAGGAGTGGACTTGGAGGGCGGGTGGTTGGGGAAAAGGATTTGGCAAAAAGCAGGTTTTCGATGTGCGAGTTCGTGATGAAGACGTGATGAAGACTTGATGAAGACGTGGTGAAGACGTGATGAAGACGTGATGAAGACGTGGTGATGAAGACGTGTTGATGAAGACGTGATGAAGGCGTGATGAAGACTTGGTGATGAAGACGTGTTGATGAAGACGTGATGAAGGCGGGATGAAGACTTGGTGATGAAGACTTGGTGATGAAGACGTGATGAAGACTTGGTGATGAAGACGTGATGAAGACATGGTGATGAAGACGTGGTGATGAAGACGTGGTGATGAAGACATGGTGATGAAGACGTGATGAAGATGTGATGAAGACATGGTGATGAAGATGTGATGGAGACATGGTGAGGAAGACATGGTGAGGAAGACATGGTGATGAAGACATGGTGATGAGGACATGGTGATGAAGACGTGGTGATGAAGACATGGTGATGAAGACATGGTGATGAAGACATGGTGATGAAGACATGGTGATGAAGACGTGGTGATGAAGGCATGGTGATGAAGTGATCTCATGCAGGTGGTTCTGGATTTCCATCCCGGAACATTCCTCTACGTCTCACACACTATCCTCACTACACTTCACACTCATGATATTCAGCTGTGAGCAGGGCCTCTGTAGTCTGGCCTTCCTAAGCAGAGGCCCGTCTCTGACCCTCAGAGCCTGTTTTTAATCGTTCTTGAGAAACAATGATGTTTAAAGATGGTTCATCATCTCATCCTGGCTCCGCGGATCCAGGTGTTGGACACGAACGAGGAAACCCGTCTGTCTTCTGTCTTTAGTGTTCAGGTGGCTCATTACCCAAACACTGTGCTTAACACCCAGCAGCTCACGGGGGAATGTGGTCAAAGAGACACCGGACAACAGCACTGCTCCGAGGAATGGCTCCACTACTCTGTTGAGCTAAAATGCGTTCACACCGGACGCAGAGACCCTGGGTAGACTCCAGTTGGAGGGAGAAATGTGGTGAATCCAATCAGCGTTAAGATCCTTAATGGTCTTGAATCAAATGTATGCCGTTAGCACGCACTCTGACCTCATATTGGTTCAGAAACAGGACGGAAATGTACGTTTTTAAATGTATGTGTAGAAACCGTAGACTTTCTTTTGTACAAATCATGATGAGGGTATGATGTCTTTGCTTACAGGGCAGCTACAGTGTTGAGTTGTTTGCTTGCCGTCATGAGGCAAAGCATTCGTTCAGAGTCTTTCATAATGGCTACTATTATGTGGAGATTTCGGCATTCTTTAGATACGTTTAATGAAATCACTGCAAAATGTGTACATGTTGGGTTCATTGGGTTCAACTCATGTGGCTGGAGAGAAGCTCTCTGTGTCTCCGGGTGATGCAAACGAACGGGACGTTCACAGCGTGCACGAAGCAGCAGCAGTGCCTCTTCTGCTCATGGTTATTTCTCTCTCTGATCCTGCTGTGATTCTACATGTGTGTTGGTGTTCCACATGGAGCTGCTGTGATTCTACATGTGTGTTGGTGTTCCACATGGAGCTGCTGTGATGCTACATGTGTGTTGGTGTTCCACATGGAGCTAGTGTGATGCTACATGTGTGTTGGTGTTCCACATGGAGCTAGTGTGATGCTACATGTGTGTTGGTGTTCCACATGGAGCTAGTGTGATGCTACATGTGTGTTGGTGTTCCACATGGAGCTAGTGTGATGCTACATGTGTGTTGGTGTTCCACATGGAGCTAGTGTGATGCTACATGTGTGTTGGTGTTCCACATGGAGCTAGTGTGATGCTACATGTGTGTTGGTGTTCCACATGGAGCTAGTGTGATGCTACATGTGTGTTGGTGTTCCACATGGAGCTAGTGTGATGCTACATGTGAGTTGGTGTTCCACATGGAGCTAGTGTGAAGCTACATGTGTGTTGGTGTTCCACATGGAGCTAGTGTGATGCTACATGTGTGTTGGTGTTCCACATGGAGCTGCTGTGATGCTACATGTGTGTTGGTGTTCCACATGGAGCTGCTGTGATGCTACATGTGTGTTGGTGTTCCACATGGAGCTAGTGTGAAGCTACATGTGTGTTGGTGTTCCACATGGAGCTAGTGTGATGCTACATGTGTGTTGGTGTTCCACATGGAGCTAGTGTGATGCTACATGTGTGTTGGTGTTCCACATGGAGCTGCTGTGATGCTACATGTGTGTTGGTGTTCCACATGGAGCTGCTGTGATGCTACATGTGTGTTGGTGTTCCACATGGAGCTGCTGTGATGCTACATGTGTGTTGGTGTTCCACATGGAGCTAGTGTGAAGCTACATGTGTGTTGGTGTTCCACATGGAGCTGCTGTGATGCTACATGTGTGTTGGTGTTCCACATGGAGCTGCTGTGATGCTACATGTGTGTTGGTGTTCCACATGGAGCTAGTGTGATGCTACATGTGAGTTGGTGTTCCACATGGAGCTAGTGTGATGCTACATGTGTGTTGGTGTTCCACATGGAGCTGCTGTGATGCTACATGTGTGTTGGTGTTCCACATGGAGCTAGTGTGATGCTACATGTGTGTTGGTGTTCCACATGGAGCTAGTGTGATGCTACATGTGTGTTGGTGTTCCACATGGAGCTGCTGTGATGCTACATGTGTGTTGGTGTTCCACATGGAGCTAGTGTGATGCTACATGTGTGTTGGTGTTCCACATGGAGCTGCTGTGATGCTACATGTGTGTTGGTGTTCCACATGGAGCTAGTGTGATGCTACATGTGTGTTGGTGTTCCACATGGAGCTAGTGTGATGCTACATGTGTGTTGGTGTTCCACATGGAGCTGCTGTGATGCTACATGTGTGTTGGTGTTCCACATGGAGCTAGTGTGATGCTACATGTGAGTTGGTGTTCCACATGGAGCTAGTGTGATGCTACATGTGTGTTGGTGTTCCACATGGAGCTGCTGTGATGCTACATGTGTGTTGGTGTTCCACATGGAGCTGCTGTGATGCTACATGTGTGTTGGTGTTCCACATGGAGCTGCTGTGATGCTACATGTGTGTTGGTGTTCCACATGGAGCTAGTGTGATGCTACATGTGTGTTGGTGTTCCACATGGAGCTGCTGTGATGCTACATGTGTGTTGGTGTTCCACATGGAGCTAGTGTGATGCTACATGTGTGTTGGTGTTCCACATGGAGCTAGTGTGATGCTACATGTGTGTTGGTGTTCCACATGGAGCTGCTGTGATGCTACATGTGTGTTGGTGTTCCACATGGAGCTAGTGTGATGCTACATGTGTGTTGGTGTTCCACATGGAGCTAGTGTGATGCTACATGTGTGTTGGTGTTCCACATGGAGCTAGTGTGAAGCTACATGTGTGTTGGTGTTCCACATGGAGCTGCTGTGATGCTACATGTGTGTTGGTGTTCCACATGGAGCTAGTGTGAAGCTACATGTGTGTTGGTGTTCCACATGGAGCTGCTGTGATGCTACATGTGTGTTGGTGTTCCACATGGAGCTGCTGTGATGCTACATGTGTGTTGGTGTTCCACATGGAGCTGCTGTGATGCTACATGTGTGTTGGTGTTCCACATGGAGCTAGTGTGATGCTACATGTGTGTTGGTGTTCCACATGGAGCTAGTGTGATGCTACATGTGTGTTGGTGTTCCACATGGAGCTGCTGTGATGCTACATGTGTGTTGGTGTTCCACATGGAGCTAGTGTGATGCTACATGTGTGTTGGTGTTCCACATGGAGCTGCTGTGATGCTACATGTGTGTTGGTGTTCCACATGGAGCTAGTGTGATGCTACATGTGTGTTGGTGTTCCACATGGAGCTAGTGTGATGCTACATGTGTGTTGGTGTTCCACATGGAGCTGCTGTGATGCTACATGTGTGTTGGTGTTCCACATGAGCTAGTGTGATGCTACATGTGTGTTGGTGTTCCACATGGAGCTAGTGTGATGCTACATGTGTGTTGGTGTTCCCAATGGAGCTGCTGTGATGCTACATGTGTGTGGTGTTCCACATGGAGCTGCTGTGATGCTACATGTGTGTTGGTGTTCCACATGGAGCTGCTGTGATGCTACATGTGTGTTGGTGTTCCACATGGAGCTGCTGTGATGCTACATGTGTGTTGGTGTTCCACATGGAGCTAGTGTGATGCTACATGTGTGTTGGTGTTCCACATGGAGCTAGTGTGATGCTACATGTGTGTTGGTGTTCCACATGGAGCTGCTGTGATGCTACATGTGTGTTGGTGTTCCACATGGAGCTGCTGTGATGCTACATGTGTGTTGGTGTTCCACATGGAGCTAGTGTGATGCTACATGTGTGTTGGTGTTCCACATGGAGCTGCTGTGATGCTACATGTGAGTTGGTGTTCCACATGGAGCTGCTGTGATGCTACATGTGTGTTGGTGTTCCACATGGAGCTGCTGTGATGCTACATGTGTGTTGGTGTTCCACATGGAGCTGCTGTGATGCTACATGTGTGTTGGTGTTCCACATGGAGCTAGTGTGATGCTACATGTGTGTTGGTGTTCCACATGGAGCTGCTGTGATGCTACATGTGTGTTGGTGTTCCACATGGAGCTGCTGTGATGCTACATGTGAGTTGGTGTTCCACATGGAGCTAGTGTGATGCTACATGTGTGTTGGTGTTCCACATGGAGCTGCTGTGATGCTACATGTGTGTTGGTGTTCCACATGGAGCTGCTGTGATGCTACATGTGTGTTGGTGTTCCACATGGAGCTGCTGTGATGCTACATGTGTGTTGGTGTTCCACATGGAGCTGCTGTGATGCTACATGTGAGTTGGTGTTCCACATGGAGCTAGTGTGATGCTACATGTGAGTTGGTGTTCCACATGGAGCTAGTGTGATGCTACATGTGAGTTGGTGTTCCACATGGAGCTGCTGTGATGCTACATGTGTGTTGGTGTTCCACATGGAGCTGCTGTGATGCTACATGTGTGTTGGTGTTCCACATGGAGCTGCTGTGATGCTACATGTGAGTTGGTGTTCCACATGGAGCTGCTGTGATGCTACATGTGAGTTGGTGTTCCACATGGAGCTAGTGTGATGCTACATGTGTGTTGGTGTTCCACATGGAGCTAGTGTGATGCTACATGTGTGTTGGTGTTCCACATGGAGCTAGTGTGATGCTACATGTGTGTTGGTGTTCCACATGGAGCTAGTGTGATGCTACATGTGTGTTGGTGTTCCACATGGAGCTAGTGTGATGCTACATGTGTGTTGGTGTTCCACATGGAGCTAGTGTGATGCTACATGTGTGTTGGTGTTCCACATGGAGCTAGTGTGATGCTACATGTGTGTTGGTGTTCCACATGGAGCTAGTGTGATGCTACATGTGAGTTGGTGTTCCACATGGAGCTAGTGTGATGCTAGGAGCATCTCAGACTGGACCTGACCAGTAAAGTGTTATCGTAGCTACATGGAGATAAACCCTGATAAACACAAATTATGAATAAAGAAGAGGTTTGAAATGTGCTTTCCGTCCGGTGTGAACGCACCATTAGTCCTCAACATATTAACTCTTTCTATCCCCCCTTCCCTCCTCCCTTCCCTCCTTCCCTCCTCCCTTCCCTCCTTCTCTCCTTCTCTTATCGGTCGAGGCCTATGAGCAGCTTGGTCTTCTCCTCCTCCTTCTTGCTCTCGTTCTTCAGGTCTGAGAACACCTGGGTGAAGAAGTGCGGGTCGGTGTTGATCTGAAGCATCTTCCCGCTCATTCTGTCGATGATGTCCAGGCATCGGTCCCAGAAGAGCTCCTTCCTCTCCGCCTCCACCAGGAAGGGCTTCAGCGGGTACAGAGATCTCGTTGCCCATGTAGGAGTAGGACAGGTAGAGGCAGGTGAGCAGCGACGCCTGAAGCTCTCGCTCTGAGACCACCTCGGGGGAGACCACGTCGCGGCACAGCATGTAGAGGAAGACCACGTTAGCCGGGGTGATGAAGCCTTGGTCCTGCCAGCCCTGGAGGAGCAGAGACCTGTCCACGCTCCGCAGCCACAGCACCGGGTCCGTCGGAGAGAGACGCTTCAGACGGTAGCAGCGGCGGCACAGGAACTCTCCGAGGCTGCGCATCAACTCGCTGGTGGACGCCTGGGAGGGGAGAGAGAGAGAGAGAGAGAGAGAGAGAGAGAGAGAGAGAGAGAGAGAGAGAGAGAGAGAGAGAGAGAGAGAGAGAGAGAGAGAGAGAGAGAGAGAGAGAGAGAGAGAGAGAGAGAGAGAGAGAGAGAGAGAGAGAGAGAGAGAGAGAGAGGTGGGAGGAGTCTGGCATGCTAAAGACACTCGAGGAATCTCCGGAGCTTTCCAAGTTCAAATCTCTACAAAGTTAATGTTCAATGTCTTGTCTTTTTATTCTGATGCAACGCAAACCTTTCCCAGATTGGATCAAAGTGCTTCTTCTCTTCTCAGGTTCCCACTTCGCCTGTTTTTAAATCTCCTTCAAAGACCCACTGGGTCTCCCGTGCTTTTGCATTCGGGGTTTTCTATTTCCTTGTGTTGTAAAATGTTCTGTACATCCTGAGAGTTTTTCAGTCTGTGTTTATAAGTATGGTTTTATTGTCTCATGCTTTTACGTCCGATTGTTTTTGTCTAAATCTATTTATGCTGTTCTTTATATACGTATTGATGTAAAGCACTTTGGGCAACGCTGTTGTTTTAAAATGTGCCGTATGAATAAAGTTGGATTGGAAATAGAGACAAAGAAAAAGCAGCTTTTGATGAAATATTGACCTGGACACGTTTTGCACTTTGGGCTGCGCCAATCAGGAAGCTCTGTGAATAACGTGTGTTTATTTATTATGCAGCTCGAGCAGCTGCACGTCTTCTCACTGCCCGCAGACAGCGTGACCACATCACCCCGACCCCGGCCTCACTGCACTGGCTTCCAGTTCGGTTCAGAACTGATTTTAAAATCCTTTTATTTGTTTTCAAAGCCCTGAATGGGCTGGCTCCGGCCTTTGTAGCTGAACTCCTCCAGCGCTGCACCCCAGAGCCTTAAGGTCAGCTGACCCCAGGCTCTGGATCACTCTGCCCCTCCACGTGAGGTCGTCCAGACCCTAGGGGTTTTTAAATCTACTCTTAAAACTCACTTCTTCTCTCTGGCCTTCTCGTCAGAGTGTTGTTATTTATTGTCTTCTGTTTGCTATCGCAGTAAAGTGTTTTTATTGCATTATTTATTGAGCACTTTGGCTCGACTGAAAATCGTTTAAAAAAGGTGCTGAATAAATAAATGTTGATTTATTATCTGGCACGTTCAGGTCTACTGGCGAATAGACACCGCTAACAAAGCTCTTTTTGATGAAATGCTTACCTGGACGATGACTCGTTTGGGCGTGCCGGTGGCATTGGAAGGCTGGACCCCGGCGTGGGAACTCTTCCTGGAGGCTAGGTTGACGTTGGCGAGGGTTTTAGAAACTGGCAGGTGGGCAACTTTGACTTTAACGGTGCCGATGGTGGAGCTCGCCGTTGCGTCCGGGCCGGAGGAAAACAAGGACAGATTCGCACACGACTGGGATTTCTTCAGCTTCAGGCTATTAGACGCCGAACTCACGGTGATCGTGGCGTCCGGAGAGTTTCCTTTCCCGCTGTCTCCGCCCTCCGCCTGCAGCTTTTTCGATTCCTTCCTTTTCGCCGACACCGCCACGATGCGTTTCCATGGCAGCACGCTGATGATGGACGGACGTTTGAAGGATTTCCCGGCGTTGTTGGAGGTGTTGTCCTTGGCGTCTTTGGCGTTTTTGCTGTTCTGCACCGCGGTGTAGTGTCCCACCGTCGCCGGGCCGTCATCAAACAGCGCCGCTTTCCGGTAGCTGGGCGACGACAGAGAGAGCACGGTACCCATGATGATGCTTCGGGAGGAGGGTCAGCTGACGGGTCGGGAGGAAGAGATTCGAGAAGGAGCGGAGAGAGTCTCACACTTCAGGAGGAATCTGTGAGAGGAGAAGAAGAAGGAGGCGCACTTTATTAATCACGGAGCAAGAAAGATCAGAAGTTCAAATGAACACCACAGAAACATGAATACACAACAACACGAGGCAGACATTAAGGTTAACACAAAGCTCAGACCACGTGGAGTCCCTCCAGGAACAAACACATCGCCCACATCTCAGGAGAAACAAGAGATGCTTCAGTGTTAGAGCTTTTGTTCAGGAGGTTTTATTCGGTGTCCCCAGAGTCAGAGCTAACTTTGCCGAGGCAGCTTTTAGCTTTCATTCAAACACAAACTGCCTGACATTTGTAAAGATACGTTAAAACCCTTTCTTTGTAATGCAGCCTGAGACTTTGAGCTGCAGGCAGCACTGCATCACTTTTATGAATTGTCTCTTGTTGTTTTTGTGTTTGTTTAGTTTTTAGTGATGTGTTAAATGTGAAGCACTTTGAGCTGCCTCTGTGTCTTTAAATGTGCTTTACAAATAAACTAACCTTGAACCTTGAGAACTTGAAGTAAACGGTTATTTTGTGTTTTTTTTGTACATTATTGAGTGTTCTTGCATTTTAATGTGTGAGTTTTTTATACCTCGGACTGTAGGAAACAGTATTTCGATCTTTCTGTGAGTACAAACATATTTTGAGATTGAAAATAAAGTTGACTTTGACTACTCAGCGTCCACACGGGGCGTGCTTTGAAGCTTGCCGGTGAGCTTGTCTGAAATTCGACCAACAACAACATGAATCTCCCGCCCCTGACACACAAGCACGCGGTTTGATTGGCTAGAGCTTGCACTGGCATATGATTTGATTGGCTGACGCTTCCGTCGACGCTTCAAAAGTTGAACATTGCTCAACTTTTGCAGCGAGCAACGCTTTGAATGCAGTTCGGCAAAGCGTGACGTCACCCCATTCAAAGGGAATGGGCAGAAGCGTTGAAGCTTCAACGCACGCCGCCGTGTGGACGGGCCGTCATACACAATAACAGCAAATCAGGGGTTTGGATTTCATGTGGCCCCGTCAGAGCTGGCAAAGAATATGACACGTTTATAGAGTGGTTTAGTGACGCGTCCTAAAACCAGGAAGTAAACTGCGTATGGGTTCCTTCCAGTTCCCTCGACAAAGAGCAACTTCTCCATAGGATTTTTGGAAAATAGCTGGAAATAAGGGCTGTGGTTTTTTATTAATGCAAAATATACTTTAAATTAAGAAACCTGACAGTATAAAGAAATTAGAGTTAGCTCCAGCTTTAGCAGCTTTAAATAAAACATTAACTCGGTATAATCCTCCTCCTCACGCACTTCTCCCAGAAGTATGTTGATGATTTTTCTACCTCGGTAATATTTTTGAATTCGGTCAGATCTATGTGTAACAGTGTATTTCTACACATTGATTGATTGATTGATAAATGTATTTCGAACAAGTAAAATAAATAATTACAAAACAATTTGTTTCCAGTGCATGTAAGACAAAACAAAAAA
Organism: Notothenia rossii; assembly: GCF_949606895.1. Taxonomy (NCBI): domain Eukaryota; kingdom Metazoa; phylum Chordata; class Actinopteri; order Perciformes; family Nototheniidae; genus Notothenia; species Notothenia rossii. Next base: position 1,665,977 of record NC_136906.1, on the reverse strand, counting down.
AAGTGAAATTTCTAGTGTTCGAAAAGGAGTGAGAAGAAGTAATGTATTTAATCTCACCCCCTTGTCCCTAAATTATTTATTTATAATCTATAATCTATAAATAATTATCATTATTATGAATTATTATTATTATTATTTAGTGCTGGCACAGCATTTTAGTTCTTCTCCTCCCACATCGCAGAAACTCCGTTCAAACATCAAAACGTTCAGCTCGGTCGGGAATCGATGGCTATTACTTTTCTCATTCATAACTTTCATAATTCCAGAGATACATCCCATAATACATCACATTTTTAACATTGAAGTCAATGGAGAACTCTTCAGACTTATATTCTGCTGCTTTTCCAAGCCTTTTCACTTTCTTTTCTTTTCTCATCACATTCAAGCCCCCAGTGTTCATGTATCATTTCAATCTCAATTCTTCACTCTCTTCTTACACATTACATTTCAGCAGTTTAGCGTCAGCTTTTCAGCATAAAGCATTCCCACTAGCAATTTCTTCAGGAATTGCATTCTCTAGTTATTATTAGTTATATATATACACATACATACACACAGTAGCCTACATAGATCATACATTTCTACACATGTGTTGTTACTGAAGATGGAGCTCATGGTAATGACTTTATATACTGCTGCTGGATATCAATATAATGTACATTATTAATTGTATATGTTGTATTAGATTAAATCCTGCACCAAAGCTGTTACCTCAAAGGTACTTTACACCACTGAGTATCACCTCAACTCAAACAAACGATCAGAGTTCTTGCTGTTCTAGACTGACAGCATTATGAACTCTACATAATGAGATGCATTCCCTCACAGCACTATGTATAATACACGCTGCAACATAAAGGACTGTTTCCCACCTCCAGCAGCTCTGCGTTTCATTTCCCTTCAGTTTCAATCTGCAGTCCCTCCCATGCAGAGAGAGGGATTAAACATGCTAGCCTCCCTCTGAACACGGGGCATACTGCAGCCTCCAGGATTATGTAAGAAAAGGCCAGAGAAATGTGCGCCAGCATCCATTTTAGCTCCAAAATGGAAGCTCTGCAACACACACCCACCACCACACACACATGCACGAGTGTGTGTGATGCATTCATCATGTACATATGAAACATAGAGCCAACACACACCCGTGCATTAACACCCATATCTCACCTCTTTGCGCGGGCTTCTAATACTAGTTGAATATTACATTTTGACATTTCTATATCTGTTTATAGGTTTCTAGTTATTTTTATTGTTTTATCATTGTACTCCTATTGTGTGATATTGTATGTGTTCCCTGTACAGCACTTTGGTCCGCTGAGGTTGTTTGAAATGTGCTGTGTAAATAAATACAGATTGAGATTGCGTGTGTGTGTGTGTGTGTGGGGGGGGGGGGGGGGGGGTGACACTTCCATGTTCCTACCTTGTGATTAATGGACTCTCCTCCGGGACTCCATCACCCCCTCAGGTCCAAAAGCTCTCCGCTGCCCGGGGTCTGGTGCAGAAAGGCTCGGTTCCGGAGCTTGTTTCCTGGTGCCTCAGATCCGCATGCGTAAAAACAGCGTCCCTCTCTCGGTGCGGAAGGGAACGAGCTTCACTCCTTCTTCTCCTTCTCCTTCTCCTTCTTCTCCTCCTCCTCCTCCTTCTTCTTCTTCTTCTTCTTCTCTCGCAGCAGCAGCAGCAGCAGCTCGCTGGAAGATGTCTTCCATCGAGAGGCTTTAATATCCTACGATGCCCGCATCCCGCGCGCACACAGCAGGGGGGAGACCCGCGGAGAAATCTCTGAAAACATAAAGATGGAGCGGAGAGGGGAGAAAATGGACTCTATCAAATATTCCAAAAATAGACAGCAGCAGATTAAAGCCGCTGCTTTGATGCGGGAATCTGCAGTTATTCCGGTTGGATGTGCGAGAGAAACGGAGCCTTCTGATTGGCTACTGGAGGGATCCTGCTGCAGCCAATCAGAGAGGAGCGCTGTCTGAGGTGCTGATCCTGCAGAGAGGAGGAGGAAGAGGAGGAGGATTTTATGAATGACTCTCTCTCTCTCTCTCTCTCTCTCTCAATATATTATTACGAAGTCAGAACAGAACATGCTTGTAGATCACGGTGTAAGAACGTGGTAGTTGAACTACATTTCTAGAACCAGGGGTGCACATCACTTTTTTGCCCTGGTTCTCAAAGGAGCACCTGCAGATGTTGCTTGGTGCTCATCCTTAAAATGAAATAAACCGTAACTTTTGAGGGGTATTTATTTACCAGACACACGGCACTGAACACACATGCAGGGGGGAACACACACACATGCAGAGGTGAACACACACACACATGCAGGGGTGAACACACACACATGCAGAGGTCAACACACACACATGCAGGGGTGAACACACACACATGCAGAGGTGAACACACACACATGCAGAGGTGAACACACACACATGCAGAGGTCCACACACACACATGCAGAGGTGAACACACACACATGCAGAGGTGAACACACATGCATGCAGGGGTGAACACACACACATGCAGGGGTGAACACACACACATGCAGAGGTGAACACACACACATGCAGGGGTGAACACACACACATGCAGAGGTGAACACACACACATGCAGAGGTGAACACACACACATGCAGAGGTGAACACACACACATGCAGGGGTGAACACACACACATGCAGGGGTGAACACACACACATGCAGGGGTGAACACACACACATGCAGAGGTGAACACACACACATGCAGAGGTGAACACACACACATGCAGAGGTGAACACACACACATGCAGGGGTGAACACACACACATGCAGAGGTGAACACACACACATGCAGGGGTGAACACACACACATGCAGAGGTGAACACACACACATGCAGAGGTGAACACACACACATGCAGAGGTGAACACAAGACAACATTAGCACGACCAGTAATCCTACAAGCTGTCATCACTGTCCTCCTCTCTGTCAGACATGGTAGCTGATGATGTAGGCCTACTTCTTTCTCTCTGGTTGAGTCTGCGATCAGCTGCTGGTTTGGGGTCGAAAGTCTCTTGTCATCTGAGACAAGTGGATGTAATCAAATAAGCATGTGAACATAACCAATAACCTTCCATAGCCAATAACAAATGAATGTAATTTATTTTATTTGTGTTGTTCATTCATATCTTATTTCACCTTAACATTTATTTATGATTTTTTTTTATCTCTCCAGTTTAAAACGATATGTCTGGTTTACTGTCCTATAGTATACATTGGAATGATTTCAAAACTGTTTTATCCCAATAATTATAAAGGAGTGCCTTGGAAATATGTGTTTACATAAATTGTGACCAAACCGTTTGAACTTAGACTAAAGTGAACTATCTAAACACTCAGAGTCCTTTACCTCACTGAGCTGTAGCTATCAGCCTCTCAGAGAGTCCTTCACCTCACTGAGCTGTAGCTATCAGCCTCTCAGTCTGACTGGAGAGGACTCTCCCTCCACCTCTCAGAGAGTCCTTCACCTCACTGAGCTGTAGCTATCAGCCTCTCAGTCTGACTGGAGAGGACTCTCCTCCACCTCTCAGAGAGTCCTTCACCTCACTGAGCTGTAGCTATCAGCCTCTCAGTCTGACTGGAGAGGACTCTCCCTCCACCTCTCAGAGAGTCCTTCACCTCACTGAGCTGTAGCTATCAGCCTCTCAGTCTGACTGGAGAGGACTCTCCCTCCACCTCTCAGAGAGTCCTTCACCTCACTGAGCTGTAGCTATCAGCCTCTCAGTCTGACTGGAGAGGACTCTCCTCCACCTCTCAGAGAGTCCTTCACCTCACTGAGCTGTAGCTATCAGCCTCTCAGTCTGACTGGAGAGGACTCTCCCTCCACCTCTCAGAGAGTCCTTCGCCTCACTGAGCTGTAGTTATCAGCCTCTCAGTCTGACTGGAGAGGACTCTCCTCCACCTCTCAGAGAGTCCTTCACCTCACTGAGCTGTAGCTATCAGCCTCTCAGTCTGACTGGAGAGGACTCTCCTCCACCTCTCAGAGAGTCCTTCACCTCACTGAGCTGTAGTTATCAGCCTCTCAGTCTGACTGGAGAGGACTCTCCCTCCACATCATTGTAGAAACATCTTCTTCTTATATCCGTTAGAGCAGCTAGCACCAGATGCTAATAACAACAGCGCTGGTACCGGGAGGTGCACCCTCCCTTTCTCCCTCGCTCACTCGCACTTTGGCTGTGAGCTGCGGGCGCCAAATAAGCCAACATCCCCCATTTTCATCACTTACAGCACCCATCGTACAGGGCAAATGAAACGTGTAACCGGGGTGAAAAGGGTGTTACATTTACTGAATTATGAATGTTGTTACATCGAGGCCGAAAGTTAGGATGAGCGCAAACGGTCAAAACTTTTTTTTCTCTCCCAGAGCTGTCAGCGCAGCGCATCCCCAGATCTAGCGCCCTAGGCGAACATCTATAACGCGGCTACGGGTCGGCCCTGAGTTCATATGCAACTCGCAAATATCTTTCTCTCTCTCTCTCTCTCTCTCTCTCTCTCTCTCTCTCTCTCTCTCTCTCTCTCTCTCTCTTCTCTCTTCTCTCTCCTCCACCAGTTAGGTGCAAGCCCTGTCTACAACCCTTTCCCAGTCTGTACCCTCTTAGAGCAGCATTTAAGAATTTAGAGCCATTCATAGAGAGGCTGCCATACAAGGGGTCCACTGCTCAGAGAGACTAACATCCACACCTCGGCCATAGGGAGCAACGTGGGGTTAAGTATCTTGCCCAATTTACGTCAGGATCCAACACGTTCTCACTCCCAACCCGTCACACGTTGATGGTCGGTCAGAGCCCCTCCCCGTCACTATATTACGGACAGGGTGCCCCTTAAAGACCCTGTGAAGTGTGCACCTGTGCATGATCTGTTATGCTAATACGTATAGTAATGACCAAAATTGTCCATTGGAACCCAAATCAAAAAATGTTGGAATAGCAACGAATTTGACGAGTTTTGAATTTTCCGGGGAAATCTGCAGTCGACCTTCGCCTTTGTGGGCGTGGCTTGAGATCTACTGCGTGACGTCACGAGATGGACGCCGCCGCACTGTTTACATTCACCACCGTTCGTTTTTTCTCTTTTTCAAAGTCGAATTTCTCAACGTTTTTGAGCTAGTATTTTCCTGGAAAGTGTGTCGGAGTCGACTGGAAGTGATTGCCAATCGAGAAAACCTGACAATGGAGGCGACAGTGAAGAAAGAGGGATGAAAAACACAGGGGAAACGATGCATTGCCGCTGGCTGTAGTAATGTCAAGTCTGCCGAAGTGGCGATATTTCTGTTCCCAAAAGATGAAGGTGAGCCTGGCTGGTGTCATTGTTTCGGAGATTCTTTGATTGATCATGATAAATAAAGGCCACTGGTCGATTCGAGAGAGAGAGAGAGAGAGACTGACAGAGTTACAGGGTTGTCGTTAGCATCTGGTGCTAGCTCGGAGCTAACGGAGATTAGCTGTTTCAACAATAAGGAGAGGGAGAGTGCTCTCCTGTGGGACTGAGAGAGATAACGTCAGCTCAGAGAGGTAAACTGTAGCCTAAGTTATCTCAGTGGGTTTGGTCATCTATGTCAACAAATATTTCCATCTATGTAATATTAGTTGTATAAAATAGGTTAAGAAATCCTTCCAATGTTTTTTGATTATTGAAATATATGTTTCATATGAGTGTTGAGAGCTGTATCCATAAATCTCTTAATGTTGCCCTCAAAGTGCACCAGATTGATCACTTTCCTCATCTATCCGAAAAGCTGTCCAAATCAATCATTTCTCTCACACTAGTATCACTTTCCAGAGTCTCCGCCATGTTTACAATCACAACTGGGTACATCTTGTGACGTCACAGCCACTATCGTCTGCAACTTCCGTTAGGCTCGGACGGCAAAATTAATAATTCATTAATTCATTAATTATGAATTATTAAAAATTATTTTAGCCATGAACAGGCACAATGATAAGTAAGGAATGAAACTGCCATTTCATTTTGGTGCAAAAACATGCACTTCACTGGGCCTTTAAGAGCCAGTTTTCAACTGGCAGGGCGTCCCATTGACCTCCATAGCGTTGATAATAGACGCCATGAGAACGCTCCCCGACGGTCGGTTGTTATTGTCAATATTAATATATTAATTATTTATTTTTTAATAGTCACACTCGATTTTGCCGTTTTTCTTGTTGCCCCAGCTGGTCGACACCTCTTTTAGCAGAAACAAAGGCTACATTAATGTATTAAACTGATGTTAATCCATGTGTGTGGATGTGGTTGCAAGGCAACGCAATAATTTACAAACCCTTCAGCTACAACCCTAATTATATTTAAAAAAAATTCAGAAGGCCTCACAAAATACTTTAATTTAAATTACAATGTAAATGTGAAGGGATGTGTGTAATGTGGTGATTTACATTATTCACCCGCGGATCTATGGGTTGGGGTATTGTTCCGCACGGACATTTTAGTTAATCGACTTCCTGTTGATGTGAAATCCGAAAACATTTTTTAAATAAAATAATACTTTACTCCGAGTGTTCTTGCTTTTCTCTTTGGAGGTCTTCACATAACGGCATTGTAATACACGGTTCGGCTGCATTACATATTACAGATCTGCCGTAGTTCACTATTTATAGAGCCCTGATGAGAAGACTTCTAGACAAACAGAAGAACTGCCGCCGAAACTGAATATGTGACGTGGATCATAAATATATCAGCAATTAAACAAAATCTTCAATTTCTCTTCACACAATACGTCTCCTTGCAGGATCAATACTAATTCAACTAACTTTTATATTTGATCCAATCGGTATATTGGTATATTTACACCATAACGGTGCACAGCTGATAGAAAGGGACACCTGGTGGTTAAAGCACGTTATTGAAATGTATTATTTTTATTATTAGATATTAATAGGAGACACAGACAGACGAACTGATAAGGCTTTATTTAAACATTAAAGAATGCGTTAAGGTCTTATTTTGAATAAGAACAAAGCTTTGGGGGTATACATATTAAGCCTGTGGTGACCACTGTAATACATAATTCACTCATGGAACTACAGGTTGGGGGTATTGTTTCCACACAGTATGTGTTGCTAACTGTGTATATTGTATGCCCTCCTTGCTTTTCCTCCCTTCTCTTCCCGGATTGCAAACGGACAACATATGCTAATCTGCTCAATAAAGTCAACTTTTGCACCTTTGATGCACCGCCTCCGACTCCTATCTCTCGGCACTACATTGGTGACCCTGACATAAGTCTCGCAGAAGTATCCGTGACTGAACCGAACATTTCATTACATCACATGTCACTTGTTAGACGCTTCTATCCAAAGCGACTCACATACTCAATACTGTGGACAATCCCCACAGGAGCACTTTGGGGTGAAGTGTCTCAGGGACACAACGACATGCTGACTGCAGTGGGGTTTGAACCTGTGATCCCCTGATCCCAACACCAAAGCTCAATCCACTGCGCCACATGGCAAAAAACGCTGTTTTTCTCTATATGCCGGAGATTTTTGGAGACGTCCGTGGCTGCATGGACTGAGGCTCGGTGCGCCACCCACGGAATGGCTGAGGACGTCACTCGCCATATAAAACATTCATAGTTTATTAAATGAACATTTAACACTGTTTCCTGTAAGATGTTGCACGAGGCCCCCGGTACCGGGGTCTCTCGGGCTTAACAGGTTATATACAGTTTTTAATGAACTATTAGTAGAGAATAACGAGTAATGAATATACTTTATTTTGTAGATACCCCCAAAGCTTTTTGCTTACATGTATTCAAAAGAAGACCTTATTCTATATTTCTATCATTGACCTTCTACTTTCCCACTATAGAACAGACCTTAGGCAAGGCAAGGCAAGTTTATTTATACCGACCCTTTCAACACAAGGCAATTCAAAAGTGCTTTACAAAAATGAAAGACATTAAGAAAAAGGCATTTTAAACAGTCATTAAAAAGCAACACAATCTACCTGCATTGCATTACTCTAAAGTGTAATAACGTGCTTTAACCAGTAGGTGCTTTGGGTTAAAAAGCTGTCAAGTTTACAGGGTTAACAAAATAAAATATACTGCTGTTTCTGGTTTAGTTTACGACGGATATATTTAGTTATTGTTTTGATATTTGTAACACAACAGCAATGGAAAAAACCCACAGCGACACAGAAAAGATGGTCTTAACATGACCCAGCAGTCTAGTAGTTAATAAAAAACAATAATATTCAAACAAAATATTACTACTAACTTTATTGTGAAATGCAAACTGAACGGTAAAAGAATAGTTTCCGGTCTATTCTGGGCCCGATCTCTGTAGATAAATAAAAATAAAAAACTACGACAGATGTGTAATATATTTAATGCAGCCGAACCATTTATTACAATGCATTTATGTGATGGCTTTCAAAGAGTAAAGCAAGCACTGCTGAATAAAGTATGATTTGATCTTTTACGAAACGTTTTTTTTCATATGGAATGCAGTTGGAGGTCAACCAATCACAGAGCTTGAGAACTAATCACGGGGTTTATCGAGCAAAGCGGAACGATAGCTGAGGATTATGGGTAGTGTCTTCGGCAATCCTAAACTCTGAAAAGATATTTGTTTCTTTACATTACATTACATTTAGCTGAGGCTTTTATCCAAAGCGACTGACAATAAGTGCATTCGACCAACAAAGTACAACCTTGAAGAAAACAGAATCATATAAGTTCATCAGGTTTCATAGAGCCAAATATTTCAAGTGCTACTCAACTGGCTTTAGATAAGCCAGCCCTTTATTAGTATATAAGTGCTTTGTTAGTAATTCTATCTCTGGAAGTGGAGTCCAAAGAGATGAGTTTTCAGTCTGAAGAAGATGTGTAAGCTTTCTGCTGTCCTGATTTCAATGGGGAGCTCATTCCACCATTTTGGATCCAGGATAGCAAACCCACGTGTTTCTGCTGATGGGAACTTGGGTCCCCCTCGCAGTGCGGGTGCAGCGAGCTGTTTGGCTGATGCAGAGCGGAGTGCACGTGCTGGGGTGTACGGTTTAACCATGTCCTGGATGTAGGAAGGGCCAGATCCATTCACAGCATGGTACGCAAGTACCAGTGTCTTGAAGTGGATTCTAGCAGTTACTGGAAGCCAGTGAAGGGAGCGGAGGAGCGGCGTGGTGTGGGAACATTTAGGAAGGTTGAAGACCAGACGAGCCGCTGCATTCTGGGTGAGCTGCAGAGGTCGGATGGCACATGCAGGTAGACCTCTCAGAATCAAAGGGGAAAAATACAAAAGCATCTTACACAATTTAAACCCATCAATGTTGTGTAATTAACAATCTGGTGTTTTTGAGTTGATGAGTAGTGCAGATATCACTGTCGGATCAATCCACAGTAAGGAGAATACTTACTTCCGGGTGTACAATTCTCCGTTATCCAATGAATGGACGCTCACATTGCCTTTAAGGGCAGCCGACACAAACGAATGCCGTGCTTCCATGAGCGTCAAATCCCGCCGCAGATGGGAATACATTGCAATCAGTTGAAAGCTCTTTGCGTCCCTTTATGAAGCTGAAGGAGCCTCGGAGCGTCACAACTGCACGCCACGGGACCCTGACCAAACGTCGCTCCTGGACGCTTCGGGAGTGGGACTGTGTTGTTCATTGGCAGAAAACCTCTCACAGCCCCAGTCCCCCAAACGGGTATCTGGACCACCTCAATTCTAAACATCAGATCAATGTCTCCCTGTGCAAACTCAAGATATCAACATGTTCAGATCACAAGTCCAGACACAAAGAGCGTGCTTTGACGTAACTCCAAAACCCAAAGATTGCTTGATAACTCTTCAAAGTTCTCACTGATGATGAGATAAAAAAGTCGTGTTGTCGGTCCACCAATGAGAGGCTGTTGCTGAGGGTTGATACAGATCTTATAAGTGAGCGGTGTCAGTGTTTGCACAACACTCTCGAGGAAACCTCGGAGCAGAATGGCTGCAGTCTCAGAGCTCTCCGTGCTGCTGCTTGCTCTCATCAGCAACATTCACGCTGAAGAACTCATCGTCCTCCGAGAGGAAAGAGAGTCTCTCACCTTCGAGCTCCAGAGGAGGCCGGCTCCTGCCTGATCTCCAGATGTGTTGGTGAGGAGAAGCTGGTCCTGTGGAACACCTCTGACCTCTGGCCCCAGAACTCCTCAGTACCTGAAGACCTGAAACAACGACTCATCAGCGTGGCCAATACTTCTTCCTACAAGATCCAGAACCTGACCCATTCAGACTCCGGCCTGTACCGAGAGGGGTGCTGGACTGAGGGCAACGTGACTCATGAGAGAAACACCACACTGACTGTTTGTGGTTCAATAGGTGATATCAATAGTGTAGATGTGATACCTGGAGGAACAATAGACCTGCCTTGTCCTGGAGCAGCTGACCACCAGGATGTCCAGTGGCTCAAACGGGATAACCGATCTGAACAAGGAATATGGACCAGAGTTTTTGGGGACGATACGGCATCAGTGATGGACGATGATAGAGGAAGATACCAAGTGGTGAAGAACACATCAGCTCTACGTATATCCAACATCTCAACAGCTGACCTCAATGTGTACACCTGCCTGCTGATGGACCAACAGCTGTGTGTTCGCAGTGAGACTGTAGAGTTTGTGCTGAACACAGAGATGATCTATCACTCAGTGGAAGACACGGCTGTGTTGCAGTGCCCTGTCTCTAGTTTCCGTGGAGACAAGCCTCCATATTGGGAAACTGAGTTATACAACATTGACCAAGGACACCATCACCAGCCTGTGGGTGTAATGGACCAGAACTTTTCTCTGGTGTTAACATCGGTAACGTTAAATCACACAGGTTGGTACTATTGTAAAACCTTCAATACTGTGAAAACATATTGGCTGTGGGTGTGCCCCAAATCCCCCCCCCCTGCTGTGGAGCTCTTCTCAGGGGGAGAAGAAGTCACTCTCAGATGCAAAGATTTGGAAAAGGGTCGGCAGCACTATTGGTTCTTTAAGTCAAACCGAACCAAAGGAAGGACCCTTAGTCCGTATGATCAGATCAGTAAGAATGTGCACATGGACACTGATGGGAGATTGGTGATTTCTGATGTCTCTCTGCGAGACACAGGAGAGTATTGGTGTGCAGTCTCTGGTGATGATGATCAGTGTCTGTTTTCCACCAAGACCCTCCTGAAGCACAGAGACCCCTTTGGGGTTCACTCCACCTTCTACGCAGTGAGATGCTCAGCGCTCAGTGTTCTGCTGCTGATGCTCTGTGTTGCTGTAGTCACTGTGACCCTGAGGACCAGAACACGGGACACTTGATATGCATCTGTTCACTTCCCTCTGTCCTCGTCCTCTTTCATACAGCGGCTCAGAAACAGCATTTAAACACTGGATGTGAGACATTCATGCAAACACAACATCTGAGAGATAGAGAGAGAGAGAGAGAGAGAGAGAGAGAGAGAGAGAGAGAGAGAGAGAGAGAGAAGAGAGAGAGATTAATGTGAGATTTAATGTAACATCATTATTATTATTATTTTTCATGGATAAATTCATTAACAATTGAGAAGTACAAAACGTGAAACTTAAGAAAAGGAATACAAAATGGAAATACCTAATAATGCTTGGAAAAAAGACTATTGTTGGGATTTTTTATGAAGATATCTTTAATATATCATACATTTGATTAAATATAAATATATTATTAGATGTGTTATATATATTTTTTAAATTTAAAATAAGAGAGAGAGAGAGAGATTACAAAGACCAACGGCAAAATGTAAAATCATTATTTTGAATTTAATTATTTAATTATTATTATTTTTGTTGATAAATTATTTGACAATTTTGAAAATAGAAAAGATGACACTTCAGAAAATAAATGAAATATATAAAAACCCCAATATAAATATCCCAAAATACAGAGAAAAAATGGTTTTAAATGTTGAAAGTAAATAAATATATTTAAATGAATATAAACATATATTTAGTTTTGTATGAATATATTTTTGTATATTGTAAATATATGTGTGTTTTGCTCTTCTTGTAAAGACTTGTGATGTTAGGATCCCTGCTCCGCTCTGCTCCGTGTTGTTTTTATGTATATTGTTAAATGTTCACTTATCAACCTTTTGAACATCGCTCTTAAATTCAATGATTTTAATTCACTTATTTTTAATCGTGTGTTTTTATACTGATGTTTTATTTCAAATCAAATAATTGTGATTTTCTTTTAATTAGATTAGATTTATCTTTCATGCATTTCATAATGTCTGCACCTCTCATGGTGTCAGTGTTGTATCATGTGTTCTCATACCTTGGTATATATATCTATCAGTTATCAAGTGTCTGTATAATAAAGATTACAAATAACCAATCAAACCTGGAAGCCTCTTCTTGCTGTTTTGTGATTATAATTATTATAATATTATTATTTTAAACAGAGCTTTATATTTAAAAGTAACGTCCACAAAGTTGATGAATTGAGGAATCTGAGAAGCTAAAGGGGTTCAACCCTCCAGATGGAAACCCCTCACTATATTAAAGGTTTAATGGTTAGTTGCATTTAGGGGAAGTTTGAGGAGGTTTCATGGACATCTTTCAGAGAGATGACAGGAAATGGATCCAAAACCACTGAGGCTCAAACTCAGATCCTGAGATATGGAAGAACAGCGTCACGGTGTGAAAGACTGGTGCCTCTGGTCACTCTGTTTCAAAAGGGGGGGGGGACACTTTTTCAGATAGAAATAAAATTGCATTGCAACACGCTTTCTTTGTACACACTAGTTTCCTTACTATATATAGACAGGGTTCACAGAGTCAGGCAACAGACTGGTTTCATAGGAACCATTATATATATTTCTGTGTATGTGTTTGGGGGGGGAATTATTATTGAGGAAGCCAATGATCTCGTCTTTTGTTAAGACTCTTGAACACGCCTGTTCTCCACAGCGACAAAAGCACATCTTTACACTAAACTTACAGTTCTTTGTGCACGCTATTTTTCAGAACAATTATAAGTTTTACTTTTCAAAAGTGCTGGGGACATGTCCCCAGTGTCCCCAGTGTCCCCAGTGTCCCCACTGACCTCAGTGTACCCAGTGTCCCCAGAGCAAACGGCTCTGATTCATGTCTATTGGACACACACTCTCACTGAGTACCACCAAACACACAAAGCTCCGCTGATGCTTTTGTTTGAAATGATGCTTTCATCAAGCACAGCAGGTTAATAACGCACAGGAAGTCAGAACAGAACATGCTTGTAGGTCACGGTGTAAGAACGTGGTGGTTGGACTGCATTTCTACAACCCTTTCCCAGTCTGTACCCTCTTAGAGCAGCATTTACCAATTTACAGCCAATCAGAGAGAGGCTGCCATACAAGGAGCCCACTGCTCAGAGAGACATCCACACATCGGCCATCGGGAGCAACGTGGGGTTCAGTATCTTGCTCAATTTACACCAGGTTCAAACCCCCAACCCTTCCATTGGTAGAACACCTCTCACAGCCCCAGTCCCCCAAACTGGTGTCTGGACCACCTCGACTCGAACCATCAGATCAACGTCTCCCTGTGCGGCAAACTCAAGAGATCAACATGTTCAGATCAGAAGACACGAAGAGCGTGCTTTGATGTAACTCCAAAACCCAGAGATGACTTGATACCGTTCAGAGTTTCCACTGAGATAAAGAAGTGATGTTGTCTGACCACCAATGAGACGCTGATACAGATCTTATGAAGTGAGCAGTGTTTGAGCAACACTCTGATGAAATGATTAGTTGTATCTGGTTTTAAACAACGTTAAACTCTTATGCTGAAGGAGAAAGAGGACTTAAATGAATCCCTGGATCACAAACATCCCCTGTGAAAACCACACCAAGTGATTTATGAGTAAAATATGTAGAAGAGTGTGTTCCTGAAGAGTCCTGTGAGGAAGGCTGTGTTTCTTTAAAGATACCACAACATGTGCACAATGTGTGCTATCCATTCCTGTGGGGACTTTCTACAAATGTACTTTAACCCTCCTGTCGTGATCCCCCCCCCCCCCCCCCCCTTACTTTGGTGGTGAAGTGTGACTGGTGTCCTTTAACTGCTCCTACATGAATCCACTAATCATCTCCACATGTTAAGCTGTAAACAATGTCTACTACAGACTACTGGTTCACATGAAGAACTGTGACAAAGAATAGATCCTGAAATGTGTTCCAGAATAACCTTTTCTCCATGTGTGTGCTCTCTGATGGATGATCTGGGTTACCCGTTCATTTCAGGCTCGTTTTTGACACCATTGACACAAATTAAATGGAAGTGGTGATCAGCAATGTTTTATGTTCAGATCCCTTCTGTTGAGGATATCATGAGGCCTTGAGGTAATCAGATGCAAAACACCATATTTGTGATTGATCAAAGTAGATCGGTCAGATTTGACCCGAACACGGCGGGAGGGTTAACAGTTTCTTTGCTGTAATGTTTTCCGTCACCTCCTAACCCTAATCTACGTAGAAGCCCAGCCGGTGACATTTTATTGAAATATGTCCACTTTCATTTCATTTCAAACCTTTATTTATCCAGGTGAATCCATTGAGATCATTGATCTCTTTTTCAAGGGAGACCTGCTCAAGTAGGTTCCACATGAAACATAAACAGAACAACAAAAGGACAGCATCATTACAGGGATTACAATTTACAGAACTATCCACAGGAGCAGGTACCAACAGCTTCCGATTGAGTAGCATCCAACCGAGCTTTAAAAACATTTAGTGGCACCAGATTGCTCAGTTTACATTTCAATTGCAGACTATTCCAAGACAGGGGAGCTGCACATCTAAAAGCTTTATTCCCTAAGACAGTCCTAGCAGTTGGCACATTTAATAAAACGACAGCATTTGATCTCAGGCAGTAGCCACTTACAATTTGTTGTGAGATCAGGGAGCAGATATAAGATGGAAGTTTCCCTAACATGGCTTTGTATATATAAATGTACCAGTGACTGAGCCTCCGTACAGTTAGTGAAGGCAAACCAGTCCTTGCATACAGGGTACAGTGATGGGTTAATGCTTTACAGTTTGTGACAAAATCTCAGTGCGCTGTGATAGGCAGCATCTCACTTGACCAGGCAATAGGCAGGCGCATTCATATAGATCAGATCACCATAGTCCAGCACAGGTCAAAAGGTCACAGACACTTTTCCTGGCCTCAAGTGAGAAACAGGACTTGTTTCTGAAAAAGAAACCTAGCCTAACCCTCAGCTTTTTAAGCAGGTTATTGACATGAAGTTTAAAAGTGAGACAATCATCAAGCCAGATACCAAGGTATTTGTAACAGGTAACCACTTCAAGTTTTATTCCTTGCGTAGTTACAATATCTAAAGCAGTCTCTGGTGTCTTTTTAGCTTTTGAAAAGAGCATTACCTTGGTTTTATCAACATTTAAAAGAAGCTTTAGTTCAGAGAGCTGAGTCTGAATAATGTTAAAAACAGCCTGTGATTTAACAACAGCCTCCTGAATGGAGTACATTACAGTACATCACGGTATCGTCCGCATAAAAATGTTTTGTCTCAAGTGGTAAATAGAAGTCTGACAGTCAGAAGGTCATTGGATGAGAACAAGCCAATATGGACCGTCCCTTTCCTGTTATACAGAGTAGAGCCACCATAACCCCTTCATTCAATGAAGTCCATTTAGCTGTCTTTGGCTATTTTCTGCTGTAACAATGTACCTTTCCCCTCTGTTGGACTAATAAAGGTATTCTGATTCTGAACTGCATCACTGTGAAATTGGGTGATGGGATTCGTCTGAACCGAACACGACAAGAAGGGTTAATGAGTAAAAGCTATTTGTTAATGACACATGTGTTTAAAATTCTCAGAGGAATTGACTGTACATGTGTCACATATGTATGTTAACATATCCACAAAAAGTTATTGAATATTTTTGTAATATGTATTTTTACACATCTAAGTTTAGAAATAGGACATGTGGGGTTCCCCAAGGCTCCATCCTGGGGCTTCTTCTTTTTACAGTATATATATATATAGCTCTTTATTTTTAAGTAAAATATTGTTGTGATGCATCTTGTGTTTGAATTGGGTTCTGAAGTAATAATGTGTGGATATGATGGGGACGAAAGATGGGCTATGAGCATGGTGTGGTACGAACCTTCAGGTAGTGATTGAAACCTACAGTATTTATATGAATGATCCAAAAAGAATGAATGTTGCACTAAAGAGTACAAACAGTTCCCCCCGCTCACCACTAGATGTCACTCTCTCCTGATTCTTCACCTCTTTACTGCTGGACATTATCACACACAGTGTGCTTTGAGGAAACAATGCATGATGTCTGTGAGCATTCAAAAACTCATCATAAAAAGGGTTTTAAAATCAGAAACATGAACTATTAGAGGCTAATGTTCAAGTGAGAACATTTAGCTTGCTTTGTTTTTGTTGGTTGAAAGGAATTTGAAACTAAAAAGTGAAACCAGTTTCAGAACATAAAGAAGAGTCACTGTTGAGACCAGTTCAAACCGGTCCAAGCTGGAACCCAGTGTGTGAAACACACTGGGTTCCAGTTTCATGTTAATATTATTAGTTATTATCAAAACGATATCATAATTACTGTTGATACCTGAAGTACATGTATCAGATAATACTTATATATAATTATGAAATGGGTCAGTGAGTAGAATGAGTACGTTTTGTACGTTAACCCTTGTGTGGTGTTCATATTTTTGTTATTCAGCCAGTGTTCGTGGGTCTGTTGGACCCGCTGCCTTTTTGGATTTCGATGCAACACAATCAAACTATTGTATGTCAAAATACTCAACAGATGTTTATTTCATCCCAATTACAAGCAATATAAACAGCATAGATGGTTAATATTTGCCCTTTTACATTTGTTAGATCACATTAATGAATTTGAGTGCTACTCGTTTCTTTGCCCGCTGACCGGCTGGTCCTGTGGCTCGTCTTTTTTTTGTAACTAGCAGATGCTCAATCTCACCCTCTTCTTCAAAGTCACTGTCAGACTCAGAATTATCAGAAATGTGATCCTCACATTCTGAAACCTCTTCCTCTACATCATTATCAATCAATCAATCAATCAATCAATCAATCAATCAATCAATCATCCATCCATCCATCCATTTTCTCCCGCTTATCCGTGGTCGGATCTCGGAGGTAGCAGTTCCAGCAGAGAGCCCCAAACTTTCTTTTCCCTGGCCACATCAACCAGCTCTGACTGGGGGGTCCCAAGGCGCTCCCAGGCCAGAGAAGAGATATAACCCCTCCACCTGGTTCTAGGTCTACCCCTTGGTCTCTTCCCAGCTGGACGTGCCTGGAACACCTCCCTAGGGAGGCGCCCAGGTGGCATCCTAACTAGGTGCCCGAACCACCTCAGCTGGCTCCTTTCGACGCGAAGGAGGAGCGGTTCAACTCCGAGTCCCTCCCGGATGACCGAACTTCTCACCTTATCCCTAAGGGGGACACCAGCCACCCTGCGGAGAAAACCCATCTCGGCCGCTTGTATCAATCAATGTTTATTTATACAGCCCAATATCACAAATGTTACATTTGTCTCAGTGGACTTCACAGTTTATACAGAATATCAGTATGACAATACGACACCCTCTGTCCTTAGACCCTCTGTCCTTAGACCCTCTGTCCTTAGACCCTCACATCGTACAAGGAAACACTTCCAGAGAAACCCCACAGTTTAAAGGGGAACATGGAGAAACCTCAGGGAGAGCAACAGAGGAGGGATCCCTCTCCCAGGACGGACAGATGTGCAATAGATGCCGTGTGTAAATTGAAAAGATAATACATTTGCAACATAGGTAGTCCAAATGTTTGGAAATGCATGTGTGTATAATAGGAAGATGAATCCACGAGGATATCCATCCAGGACTTATGATCCAGGACCACAGCCACGACTCAAGATCCAGGACTCGCGATCCATGACACAGGACCGGAGGATCATCCATGACTCCGGATCCCGGCGTATATAGACACCAAAAAGAAAGACATTTGGGGAAGCTGGGTTAATGGGAACATGAGAGTACACAGGTACAGACAGAGAGAAGGAAGAAGTAAGATGTCCCCCAACAAACTAAGCCTATATCAGCAAAACTAGGGGCTGAATCTAATCAGCCCTAACTATAAGCTTTATCAAAAAGGAAGGTCTTAAGCGCACTCTTAAGCTGTTAAGCCCGAGAGACCCCGGTACCGGAGCACTGCCGCAACATCTTGCAGGAAACAGTGTCTGAGGGCATGTTCATTTAATAAACTATGAATGATTTATATCCATGTAACGGGAAGAAACTCATCTAACTGATCATTTTAATTTAAAAAAAAAAAATAAAACCCACAATGCTAACGCTGCAACCCAGTCTCACGGCATTTCGTGTTCACCAACACGATTTCCCCCTTTTCTTCGTGTTGCACAGCACGATTTTAAAAGCAATGTATTTCTATTGGTAGTCTCACGGCATTACGTGTTATAGGAAGACCGGAAGCTGTGTGGTTCATAAAAACATGTTCTTACTCAATATCAAGCCACAATTATTACTTTTATTTAAAATCGTATAATTTCTGGCTTTTGTTTCTGTCTGTGAGGAAAATAAATGGCTCAGAGCCTCAGGAACTGAAATCTGTATTTTATAAATCTTTTTTTCCTTCTAATTTGTTATTCTTTTCAAAATAACACACTGTTATTTACTCACCAATAACACACAATTATCCTTGTTTTTATTTATTGGTTTATTTCCATAATAGTCCGTCAGGAACTGAATTTCAAAATAAAAATAACCGGAAACAGAAGTAGGCCTCTAGGAGTTTAGGATGGCCGAAGACACTACACTACCCATAATCCCCAGCTATCGTTTAGGACTACAGTCCCCGTGATTAATCTTCAAGCTCTGGGATTGGATGTTGGAGTGGCAGTGCGCCAAGGTTACCCCGAGCGTCAAACAGCTGTTTGAAATGGAGCGAAACCACGCCAGACTATCCAAAACTGGAATCGAACGCCCCCCCCCAGAATTACACATGCTGGCTATTGTGTTTCGCAAAATGTTCTATGGGACGTCTCTACTGAACGTTTTCATTTTTCCCACGATTAGAAGTTGCCATGACATTGGTGTTATCAAATGTAAAACATATCATTAATAAATGGGTGAAAATCGCTTGTGTCCATAATGGGCAGCATTAATATCTACCCTCATGACAGCTCATTGTTACTTTGTAATTCTACTCCACTACAATTCAGAGGTTAACCTGGTATTTTTACTCCACTACATTTATTTGAGTTACTTTGCAGATTCTGATTAATGATGTGAAATATAAACAACCCTTAAAGCAGACTTTAGTTACACCTGAGTCAAACTCAGGGAAGGTGATTTTCCAGTGCCAACAATCAGGAGAGATATTTGAGAGTTGGTGCTTGAGAAGACTAAACATTTATCTGCAATCGACATGAATGGAAACGAGTAATAAAGTATATTCATTACTCGTTATTCTCTACTAATAGCTAATTAAAGACTGTATAATGGTTATTTTGCACATCCCTTTCAAGATTTTCTAAGGTTTGACATATCATACACACAACTACGGTGTAGTTATGCAATGAAGGAAAGACTTGGGTCACAGGTTCCTCAACAGTGCATTACAAGACATCTATCAATATGTGTGAATACCTCCAGCATGAAACTGTCATTCTGCACATTTCTTATTCTATCTACAGACATAAGAGTATAATTAATGTGTATAATATCAGTCAAAATAAGTGCTTCATAGTTAACATTGAAGGAAAGCAATATATTAGACGTTAAGTACTTTGTCAGGCTTAATATTTATCTGTAGATACCCCCAAAGCTTTTTTCTTATTTGAAAGAGGACCTTAATCTAAAGTATTATTTAATGTTTGAATAAAGGTTGATTAGTTTGTCTGTTTTGCTCATCCTCATATTAATATCTTTGTACATCCTGCACTAAAGTGTTTTATTGTAGAGATCACTTACAGTATCTTCTTGATTTTTTATATTCTATATTTCTATCATTGACCTTCTACTTTCCCCCTATGAAAGTATGTACTCTTAATATCTTTTAATCAAATATAACACATAAAAACAATAATTCAATAACGTGCTTTAACTACTAGGCGGTGCACACAAGGTCCACACAGCTATAATAACTTTGTATTATTAGTGTAGGACACTTATGTATGTACCACATCTGAAGATGTAGTTTTATTCATGTTTTTACAGCATATTGCTATACTATTTCAGACTCAGTATTTACATTCTTATATTCAAAGAAAATCAGTAATATCTTTAAAAACTACAAGTCCTTTTCTATCAGCTGTGCACCGTTATGGTGTAAATATAACCTATCTATGAATTAGATCAAATGTAAAAGTCAGCTGAATTAGTGTTGATCCTGCGAGGAGACGTATTGTGTGAAAAGAAATGTAAGATGTTGTTTAATTGTTGATATATTTATGATCCACGCCAAGTCTTCAGTTTCGGCGGCATTTCTTCCAGTTTGTCTAGAAGTCTCCTCATCAGGGCTCTATAAATAAAGAACTACGGCAGATCTGTAATATTTAATGCAGCCGAACCGTGTATTACAATGCCGTTATGTGATGACCTTCAAAGAGAAAAGCAAGAACACTCGGAATTAAGTATCGTTTTATTCTTTTAAAATGTTTTTCCGATTTCATATCATATAAACACCAAATCCCAACATGCATTGCGGCTAAAACATCCAATCAGCGAGCTTAAACCATAGCTGAGGATCTTTGGTAATCCCTCGAAATGCCTACGTCTGTTTCCGGTTATTTTTATTTTGAAATTCAGTTCCTGACGGACGCCAAAACAGCCAGAGATTATGGAACTAAACAAATAAATAAAAACAAGGATAATTGTGTGTTATTGGTGAGTAAATAACAGAGTGTTATTTTGAAAAGAATAACAAATTAGAAGGAAAAAAATATTATTAAAAATACAGATTTCAGTATCCTGAGGCTCTCAACCATTTATTTTCCTCACAGACGGAAACAAAAACCAGAAATTATATGATTTAAAAATAAAAGTAATAATTGTGGCTTGATATTGAGTAAGAACTAAGAACATGTTTTTATGAACCACACAGCTTCCGGTCTTCCTATAACACATCGTGCCGTGAGACTACCAATAGAAATACATTGCTTTTAAAATCGTGCTGTGCAACACGAAAAAAAGGGGAAAATCGTGTTGGTGAACACGAAATGCCGTGAGACTGGGTTGAACGCTGAGCCTCTGAATTAGCAGCGAGCGAAAAATGCTAACAGATTACTGCACCGAAATTCACTCACAAAACATTATTTATCTTTTCTGCACATCCATCCCATCGATTCGCATCGTGAGAGGGCACAGAATCGAGGGAGAGAGAAATTCTTCTGTTGTTCTTTAAATCTGTGATCATGTCTATTCTGCAGCAACACTACCTGGTACAGATGTTTGTCAGCAGCTTTCAAATCAAAACTGCTCCACCTGTTAAAAATCTGCTCAAAGACTGTTGGTCCACCTGTCAGAGACTCTATGACTCATCATATCAACCTAGTGAGGCTGTCCAACCACATCATCTCTGACCCAAACCATGCTCTGAACACTGAATATGAACTGCTGCCATCTAATCGGAGATACAGGGTCACATGATTCAATAAGGTCAGACTGAAGCATCCTTTGTGCATCAGTCAATCCTCACAGTGAATACAGAGCTGATCCCAGATCAGATGCACGCTGAAGGCTCTTGAGCAGCTCTTCTCTCACTGATTGTGCTGTTACGTTAAATGTTGTTGTTTGTGTTTCGTGTATTGTGTCTGGATACTTGTCTGTTGATGTTGGACATGGAGCTGCTGTGACGCAAGTCAAATTTCAGACTTCATCTGACCAATAAAGTATTATCGTATCGGGTACCCTTCACTATCACTCAATTATACGAACTCTCGACTTTATAAACAAAAACACACATCAAAACATGTGACGCTAGGTAGCTAAAAACGCTAACATGGCTCACCTGTGTCGTAGTCTGGTCAAACGTGGTCTTCAATGGCATTAAAACGATAAAAACGCTGCTGAAGTTAATCCATAGGTTAATACAATGTGTCTGTGTCACTCTGAAATGATTTCTGATAATCCATAAGAAATAAACCTGCTTTTCCGTTTCCAGATGTCAGAGCTAGAGATAGCTTCACTCTGGAGCAAAACTGTGTGCGCGAAGCCCCCACCTTTTTTTTTTAGACTGTGTGTGAGTGGGGGGATCCACCTTCGATTCTATTGGCTCTAACGGTCAGAAATAGATGTCAATCACCAAAATCGACCAATGGGTTCCAGAGAAACGGTAAAACCCCCATTTCAACCCAAATCACCTCGGAGGTAGGGATGCCAGCGATTATTCGATTTTTCGAATATTCGTTACAGTCTCCATAATCGAAAATTATTTTTAAAATTCGATTTTATTTATATATTTTTTTATTATTATTTATGTTTTTCTTTTTTTTCCTGGCTTAGTTTCAACCAAAATATAGAATAATGCTAATAATAGTAAAAGTATTAATAATTGTAAATGGCCATTGGTCACAACACCAGTTTGTTTTACTGTAAACTTGGAGGAAGCCAGCAGCGCAGGCCGCGTAGACTGCTGCACTCTGCGCTGCTACACACCGACCCATATTTTAAATTGAAATGTTTAAAGAAAATAATTTGATTCTAAAGTCATGACATTGACAATGTGTTCTGCTTTCATGAAACATGTTAATATTCTCTCTCTTTAAAATTACATATTACTATAAGTTTATATTTGTTTAATTTTTAAACCTTACATTTTTTAATGCTCAATAATTAAAAGCTGAACAGTTGTGACCTCCTCCTGACTCAAAGAGAGAAAGGGGGATGACCTGATGAAGAGAGGGAGGAGGCAGAAGACTATAAAGAAGAGTGGAGAAGAAGAAACAAGAGGTCTTGGGAGGTCTTGAGCTTGGAGGCTTCTTGGAGGAAGTTTTCAGAGGCCCTGGGCCTGGGCTCTTTTATACCTCATTCAACTCCTGAACAACAAAAAGGCTGCGTTTTATCCAGCTTGAACAACGATGGAGAAAGTTAACAAGCAGCAGTGGTCCACTGAAGAGACCGGCTACCTGCTGGGAATCTGGTCTCCTGAAGAGGTACAGAGGAAGGACGCAATGACGCAGCACCAGTCGGACTCTGGGCAGTGTGAAAAGAGCCGGAGCTAAACCGAAGAACCGGTTCTGAACCTGAAAAGCTCTAGCACGGAGCTTGAACCGGAGTTGCGTTGGTGTGAATGAGGTATCAGATGGCTTGAGGATTTGACTTGTGAACCTGTTGCTTTTGTATTTTGACTTGGTGTCTTTATTATTCTTTAAGGATTATTTGTAATCCTCAGTTTTTGTTAAAACCTTAATAAATCCGGTTTGTACTTTGTACACTTCGACCCAAACTGTGGTCTCTCTCTCTGGTGGTCTCTGAAGGTCTCTGCTTGGTCTTAGAGTGAGGTCAGAACACCCTTCCTTGGAAAAGGCTGACATTAGTTGATAATTTGGATTTAAATTGTTTAAGGGGAATAGAAACTCTGCTAAGGTTAAACTATAGTTTCACATTGGTTACTGTGGTTGAGGTGGTTGACACATGCTCTGCTGATGTGCTAATATCACTGCTGTGACATTGATGTTGGACTCTGGCTGTGTTTGATATTACATTTGCATTGTTTTGATTGATATATTTGGGGATCAAGAGAGGGTGGGGTTAGGGACTGTGGGTTCTGAAGCTGCCCTAATTACCAGGGAGTCTCCCATTAACAGAGGGATTCTCCTCCAGGGGCAGTTTAGATACTGCTCTGGGGTTCTACCAGCCCACCAACACCTACTACACCACACACACCATTCTGCTATCCTAGTGGTCGGACATCCGCGGCCAGAGTGCCTAAAATAGTGATACGACGGGCAGCGTGGTGTTAGAGGCCACGTTGTAAACTCCCCCCTGAGCAGATTACGTTGATCTTGCGTGTATTCTGGGGGTTTAGTCCTAAAAAGATTGGACGGCCGTTCTCCGGAGCCTTATCAGCACCGGAGTTTGGTATCGGAGACGGCCTGGGTATTAACAATTGTTGTATCGAAGTTGGATTTCTTTTCACTATCTTTGCAATAGGATATCATGGTCGATAGTATCAAATGCAGCACTAAGATCGAGCAAGACAAGAATAGAGACAAGTCCCTTGTCAGAGGCTATTAGAATGTCATTTGTGACTTTAACCAGAGCTGTCTCTGTGCTATGTTGTGTTCTAAAGCCAGACTGAAAATCTTCAAATAAATCATAGTTTCTTAAGTAATCACACAGCTGTTTTGAGACTGCTTTCTCAAGAATCTTTGAGAGGAACGGAAGATTAGAAATAGGTCTATAGTTGGCTAAAACCTCTGGATCGAGGTTGTGCTTTTTAAGAAGCGGTTTTATCACTGCTACTTTGAATGATTGTGGAACATAGCCTGATAATAAAGACATATTCATAATATTTAATAAAGAAGTGCTAATTAATGGAAAAATTTATTTTAACAGCTTAGTTGGAATCAGGTCTAAGATACACGTTGATGGTTTAGAAGAGAGAATCATTGAATTTAATTGTTCAAGGTTTATGGCTGAAAAGCATTCTAGTTTACTATCTAGTGTAATATTATTAGAACTTACGTTTCCGGGAGCTGTTGATAACACTATACTGGTCAAAGGCAAGAGGTCATTGATTTTGTTTCTAAGAGTAACAATTTTATCGTTAAAAAAGCACATAAAATCATTACTACTGAGTGCTATGGGAATAGAAGGCTCAGTGGAGCTGTGGCTCTCTGTCAGCCTGGCTACAGTGCTGAAAAGAAATCTTGCATTATTCTTATTCTCTTCTATTAATGAAGAGTAGTATGCTGCTCTCGCTTTACGCAGTGCTTTCTTATATTCATTGAGAGTAATATGCCAAATTAAACGAGATTCTTCAAGTTTAGTGGAACGCCATATCCTTTCAAGTTGTCTCGACTTTTGCTTTATTTTGCGGGTTTGGGCATTATGCCATGGAGCTAATCTATATTGTTTTATTTTCTTCTTTTTCAAAGGAGCAACAGAGTCTCATTTTATTCGCAGCGCATCTGTAGCACTATCAACAACATGATCAATTTGAGGTGGTGTACATTTTGTATAAGTTTCCTCCCCTACATGCAGACATGCTATCGAGTTAATAGTCTAGCAGCAAGTCCTCAAAAAAGGCTTTAGTTTTCGAGATACCCGACTGCACTATTTACACCTATGATTTAGAGGCTTGCAATTTAGAACTAATACACTTGATTGTATTGGGTTACTCTTATTCTGACTATTTGGTGATGTAGTTCAGCCACCTGGTATTTCCCTCTCCAAATATGATGAGCATCAGAGTGAGCATTATTAACTGATAGGCTATTGTGCCACTTCTCCCACATTCAGAATGTGACTGTCTCAGAGAAGAGGTAGGCCTATGTCTAAAGAAATCTCATTTGCAAAAGAACTGTTCCAGATATTTCCATACAACCACTGGTTAGTGTTCAATAGCACCCTAGACAATTCAGTAATGGTATATTTTTTAGGGATTTCAGTTTTTCTGATAAATGAGAGAAAAGTGATGGAGTCCTATGTTCAATCAATTTCATGAATGGGAGACCCTAAAGATAAGAAAAATCATTGTTGTGTTTTGTTCTACCTCGGGTAGGGGTCTCAAAATCTGAGGGCCCTTCCTGCTAGACTCTAAGTATTGGTGGAATCTCTTCCTTAAATGTGGCTATAGCACTAACAGATAGGTTTCTGCTGCAGAAGCTTTTGGCTAATGCTTTGTAGTCTAGTAACAGTACTTCAAAAGTTACTAAGAAATGGTCGGATAAAGCAGGATTATGCGGTTCGACTAATAGTTGCTCAATTTCAATACCATAAGTCAGAACAAGGTCAAGAGTGTGATTATAGCAGTGGGTTGGTTTATTTACACTCTGACAGAAACCAACAGAATCTAATATAGAGTTAAATGCAACAGTAAGGCTATTTTTATCATCGTCAACATGAATATTAAAGTCACCTACGATAATTACTTTATCTGTTTTCAGAACCAAAGCTGATCAAAACTCAGAGAATTCTGATAAGAATGAATCGTATGTGTATTTACCGGCACATCTCAAAACATTCTCTTGAACTATTTAATCTGTTGTATTTGTTCTATGTCCTATATTCATGTTGCTCTGTTGGAGGAGGACTTCACTTTCTCATCTCCATATCTCCTCTAGCTGCTGAGCTCATGGTGAGAGAGACTTGAAACTTGAATCTTGAATGAAATCCTGTACAAAAAGAGTTGAAGCTACTTTATAAATAATTTAAATATCCTTAACTAGCTGAGGAGCTGAATCGATCTGGAGTCAACTTTTGTTTTGTTATTTTTGAATTATTACATGCATGTAATAATTATGCAGGAGTAACATTCCCATCTTCAACCTCTGCACATAGAATGCATGCTTTAATACATACATACTGTATTTCCCTAAAGTCAGTGTGTTTTTGTATTTGACGGCAGGAACTAGTCCAGTTTTATAGACAAGTTTAATTCTTGTGCCTCTATTGCATCTGAACCTAGCTCTCCAGTGTTGCTCACTTACTTCTGCAAGCATTAAAGTTCTTGGTAATAATAATAATAATACATTACATTTATAAAGTGCTTTTCCTGGTGCCCAAAGCGCTTAGAATTAGCAGAGAAATATATGGATATTGTGTTTGGTGCATTTATTGCCTCGCTCTCTAAACATATTCAGGTGGTTTTAATATTCCAGGAAGAAGCAGGGAATCAAATGTTGAATCAACATTGTGAAAAAAAAAAGATTTGTCTCAGCTGAGTTGCCCCCTTGTGGAAGAGAGGAATTAGCACATCCATACAGCTTTCTACCACCCGCAAGCAAATGGGGGGGGGAAAAGGTTCAACCAAACCCTAAAGAACGGGGTCAGAGCACTCCTGGCAGAAGGTCTTCTCAACTATCGGCAGCTCCCCAGCCCTCTTGATGATGGGCCGTGAGTGGCAGCTCCCTTTGGATTGGCTGCGGGCCCCGGCGGCCGTCACGCCAGCAGCAGCACCCTGCCAGAGCGCCAGCAGCAGCACCCTGCCAGAGCGCCAGCAGCAGCACCCTGCCAGAGCGCCAGCAGCAGCACCCTGCCAGAGCGCCAGCAGCAGCACCCTGCCAGAGCGCCAGCAGCAGTACCCTGCCAGAGCGCCAGCAGCAGCACCCTGCCAGAGCGCCAGCAGCAGCACCCTGCCAGAGCGCAAGCAGCAGCACTCTGCCAGAGCGCCAGCAGCAGCACCCTGCCAGAGCGCAAGCAGCAGCACCCTGCCAGAGCGCCAGCAGCAGCACCCTGCCAGAGCGCCAGCAGCAGCACCCTGCCAGAGCGCCAGCAGCAGCACCCTGCCAGAGCGCCAGCAGCAGCACCCTGCCAGAGCGCCATGGTCGCAGAGGCTCAGCGTCGCATGAAGCAGCAGTTTGACAGGAGACGGAGGGTGAGAGCGCCTCCCTTCTCAGTGGGGGACCGGGTCAGGATTCACCGTCCTAACTGGGACCACAAGCTGCTATCCTTCTCTGGCCGATGAAGGTCACCGCTCAACTGGGGTCAGCCATCACGGTGGCATGCAAGCCGGCTTCGGAAGGTGGCACCGCCCCCCATCATCGTGGACCCAGGGCCCGGGGAGGACGGGGACTTTGCTTTCCCTGATGAGCAGTTGCAGGGTCCAGCCGGGGTCCCACCTGAGCCGGTTGAGCCAGTGGTTCGGCCTGAAGCTCATCCAGCCCGTGTCCGGGTCAGACCAAGATACTTGGAAGACTATATTGTGAGCTTGTGACCCTCAGGGGTAATGTTCAGGGCATAGTCTGTTGCGTGGCAGAATAATCCACAGGGCTATGCTGGTGACTAGCAGTCTACCCAGTTCATCTAAAGTAGATTGTTAAAAGATAATTGGGTTCCTTGGGGGGGGGGGATGTTATGTGTGCGTCACATCAGGTGTGACTATGCCTTTAAGATGGTACCGGGAGTTTGGAGATGTGTGAACCGGATACAGTTAGTTGTTGTTGTGGAGCCATAAACGGTCAACTCAAAAGGCGTAGCCAATATTCTTATCAAACACACTAATGTTATAGATGCTTTGTATTTAAATGTGAATGTGACTCACTAGTGGTGCTCACTCATGCTTGCAGGCCTTAAAGACCTGAGGAGGATAAAGTCGCAGCAAGCCGTGTTCAGACCGTGTTCATATTACAGGAAGAAGTGAGGAATTCAAGATTATCTCGGCCAGGGCATTGTTAATCTTTTACTCGTTTGATTATAAACTCTTAATAAAAAGGTGACACCAGGACAGAGGAAAACAAAGACACATTTTAAATGTAAGTTGATGTGAAGAAAAGAAACGTAATGTTTGTGAAAGTTAGAAATGGACGCTTAAAAAACAGTATCAAACTTCTGAGGGATTCACTTGAGTTCATTCTGTTGTGTGTGTTCACTGTTAAACTGCACTGATGTAAACATGCATCACATCCAGCGTCCAATCAGTGACTGGTACGCAGTGAGGGGCATGTTGGCCGGGAGCGTCCAATCACGTGCTGTCCTTTAGGCTAGATTTTAGAGTCTTCATTCAATGACTGGTTTATTATATCTCAGAGTGTCACTGCAGCCCGCTGACACACACACACACACACACACACACACACACACGCGCACACACACACACACACACACACACACACACACACACACACACACACACACTTGGAGTATCAGGTAAATACTATTACAACACTTTGATTTGGTGAAACTGTTAGCTTTGAATCACATGGATTACCATCATTCTGAAAGTAAGACATGTCAAAGCAATGTGTTTCAAATGGTATTGTTTCTGGAGAGGAACACTGGACTGTGGTCTGTCTTTGTCTCTCTCTACAGATGGCTGTTTCCATACGAGCACCACTTGTTGCTGTTCTCGTGTGTGTGTTCGTGACCTGCGTTTTTATATCTTACTATAAATGTCCTGTTGATTTCTCGACCCATATTGGTCCTAACAGAGACCGTCCTTCAGAAACAAAGAGGTAAAGTTACTGTGTGTGTGTGTGTGTGTGTGTGTGTGTGTGTGTGTGTGTGTGTGTGTGTGTGTGTGTGTGTGTGTGTGTGTGTGTGTGTGTGTGTGTGTGTGTGAGATAGGTAGACTTACGACAGCATGGCTGCAAGTGTGACAGTATTTAGATAATTACACGCTATAAAGTTGTGTATGCACAAAGACAGGGTCAATATTTCATTAACTTTTGCTAGCTGGCTACTTACAAGGATTTTCAGGGACTTTTCCTGGTGCTTCTCGTCGTGCTGTTTTCCTTGCTTGGTTTCCACATGTGGCGCAGATAGAAAATTAAAAATGTTTCCCATGAGCATGCTGTATTTGCGCGCGATTGTTAATGGGGTCCACTCATGACGTTTAGCGTAATTTACTCAATGTCTTAAGTTGTTGTTAAAGATGAAGAATATTGATTTGGAATGAGTAATAATTGCTGTTCCTGAAACTGATCAGTATAATTCGCCAATTCTCAAATATTTTGACTGAAATTTACCAAATATATTAAGGATATCTTAAAAATATAATTTGTTAGTCAGATACTCATTTATTTTCTTGTAATCAACTTAAATAATATCAATAATCTTACACAAAATTAACTGTTGGATTTTGAAGCATTTATTTTGGTATGTCCAAATCAAACAATTACTTTGGTGATATTTAGAGATGTTATTAAGGTAATATAGCTTTTTATTATTGTGATATCTACAAAGCCACTGATTTAGTTTGTAGAGTGTACATAGATATTGTATTAGCCATGACAAATCCGAAAGGATTTAATAATAATAATAATAATAATAGTTATACAAATAATACAAATAATGGATACAATAGTAATATACTTTGTACAATAATTTAAAGAATGAAATACAAATCAAATTAATATATATTTATATTTATATTAGTATATTTCACTCTAAGTGGGACCATGATCTACTCAATGGACATCATGCTGTAATGAACAAGAATTAAAACTAGAGATCAAGAGCATGAACTCATCAGGAAAATGTTAACGGTGCATTTCCTTCAATAGTGTTTCTCTTTGTCAGACAGTTTATAGATGTTTTATTTCACGGTCATCTGTATATTGTTTATTTCTACTCTTTTATTTGTACTTATGTGCAATGCCTTTTTTTGTTTGTGATTAACAAAGTACATCTGATCTGATCTAATAAATCCATTGAAACAAGGGTTATTTTTTCATAGCCTTCGATACAATCGGACTTGTTTTGGTGGGGTCTCCACCTGAAGAACAGTTTAGAGCGCTTCTGAATCAGCTTCACTTCTCAGAAATGGAGGTTAGCGTGTGGTTGGTCATTGGGGTTCTTTACTGATAATATGACAAAGAAGTCAAATTCATTTTCACTTCAGGACTTCCAATGTAACCCCCACCTTCACAGGTTGCCACCCCCCCTTCCACCGAGTCTTCTTCCCTCACCTGGTCCATGCACCTGTGCCAACGGTTCAACGCTGCTCAAAGACTTGGTGCCTAAGAATCAGGCGGAGGAGCTGATAAAACGCAGAGAGAAGGAGTTCCAACAACACAAAGCCAGGTAGGGAGCGGCTGCTTTCCGTTGGCCTCGTTGTTAGTTATTCTAAATCCATAATCCAGAGGTGGAAGAAGAATTACTGAGTTTTTTTACTCAACCCTTAAATGGTTGCTGTACCCTGGGGGAATACAGTCATTTGACGGGCTTTGTCCATGTGTAAAATGGGTGTAATAACAGAGTAAAATAACAGTGTAATTGTAGTTTAATATTGGTGCTTCGTGGGTGTAAAATGGTTGTAATAACAGTGTAGCATAGTTCTAACATGGGTACAATATGGGTGTCAAACAGGGGCGGCGCCAGGGGGGTGCCAAAGCACCCCCTAAGCACCCCCAAGAAATATATGTTTGTTTGTTTTTTTCGATTTTAAAAAAAAAAAATCATTAAATTAAATTAGAAAAAGTATTGATTACATCAATGCAAATGTGAAACAAACAAATGTTTGACCAAAAACATAAAGCCAACACAGGTGATTAGGCCATGGCCAGCACCCATTATATTTTTGACCTTCCCATAGGCTAAATTACTTTGTGACACTTTAGTGACTTCCTGTTAGCTGGAGCGCCAAACTATTTGCTAACAGCAAAGTGACAAATGGATCCTTTTTTAGTCCTCAAACGTCCACGTGTGGACACTCAATCAAAACCACCTGAAAGCGAGAGGGATTCTGCACATAATAGGCTGCTAGTGGATCGCCAGAGCTGTTAGATTAACATTAACATGCTTATATTGTAGTTCTAAGTGCAATGCCCTGCGGCCTGTAGCACCATCCTTGATGGAGCATATGTGTGGGCAGGAAAGGAGTGAGCAGAGAGTAGTTGTCGATTTTTGTTCTGTTTTCTGTGACTATCTGCTTCACCCTGTCAGACTTTCAGTTGCACTAAAGAGACGTGTTACCATGGAAACCAAACAATGGTGTAGCTGTATTAAAGTCCGAGTGGAAACAGTTGTGTGTAAATCTGATTTTGTGAGAAATCGGGAGAAATATGACCCCGGGAGGAAACCGGGAGAGGGCAATGAAATCGGGAGTCTCCCGCAAAAATCGGGAGGGTTGACAAGTATGAGTTGCAGTATAAAATTCAACTGTAGCGCTGGTGCATTAATGGGAAACCCTTAAAGTTTGAGCACCCTCTATGAAACGTCAAGCTACCCCACAGCACCCCCTAGAGAAAATCTCTGGCGCCGCCACTGGTGTCAAAACTGTGGGTGATTGGTGTAATAATGGTCTAATAACAGTGTCTTTTAGGTGTGTCATGGGTGTAATACATATATTTTATTATCAACATTGTTACTATTATACCACCGTTAAACATTACCCCTTTTTTAAATTGTTGACGAATCGTCTCTACATCACAGCCAGGTAGGGATGGGCTGCTTTCCATTGGCCTCTGGCATTCTAGTTACTCAAGGTGAAGTCCTGCATTTAACATTGTACCGTCCCTGTCCCTTGGTCAACTTTTCATGTGTTTCCTGATAATTACCCTCGGGTTTGTGATGAAAAGAATCCTCACAAAATCTTTAAATTGGGCAAAATAAGTGCTAAAAACACGTGATTTTTCTTTCTTTTTTTACAGAATAACTTAATTGCCAAGGTTCAGTCGAACTAAATCCACTTTCATTTCTTTATGGATCACATCCTATCTCCCCAACAGGACTGAGTCTGTGTTATCCACACGGCTGTTTGCTCCGTCTAACTCTCCCCTGCAGTACCCTATCCAGGGTTTCAAAGTACGACCTATGACCCCCACCTTCATCCCAGGTATGCTACACCGTACAGGTTGTCCTCTCATTACTCTCATTGTCACACAACAGAAGGCTGTGTTTAAAATACAATTTAAAAACTGATGCTGTATGGCTCGAGAACTAGTCAGACAGGAAGCTGGATTGTGATGTTTGGTTTGGTTTGATCACACCCTGATATATTTGCATTACCTAGGTTTATTACAGTCAACAAATCCAGAGGTGAATGTGTGCACTTCAGTAAATGAAGAGTATCAAAGTACAATTCATGTTGATTTCAGGTCTAGCACTGCATGCAGAACAAAGACAAAACTACACGGTTGGTGTGACCCCACAGATACATCTGATCTCCTTCAGAGTAACCTGGGTCCCTTCTTAACTTTAGCCTTCACTTTGTGATTTCCTCCGATTCCAATACCATTGAGATATCTTGGGTTTTCCTGCGGACGGTGTGGGCTATCTGTGCATCCCAGCTTCACCTGTGCAGGATGCTAACTTGCATATGTTGGGTAATTATGTCGGGGTAATTACCATTAATTACAATTATACCCTACTGTATGTGGACAATAGTTAAAAAATGGCTTGGTTCTGTGGGTTGTTGGGGAATCCATTTCTGACTTTTTCAGGATCAAAAATGGCAGTTTTAACCAGAAAATGCAGACATACTGTATGAACTCTCTGTGGGCCGATTGTGATTAAATGTGGCTTGATTTGGGAGATTTAGGGGACTCTGGATCATTTGGATTGGACAGATTGCTAATTATTTGAAATGGAATTGTCAGATATTAATTTTCATCTTGTGCTCTCGATATCCAATCATCTCAACACGGCTCATGGTAGTCAAATCAGTCCACCGAAAGAACAAATATGGCCACTTTCTGGTTAAAACTGCCATTTGTTATTCTGAAAATGTCAGGAATTCATTCAGTATCTTCAATTACCCCCAACACCACTCCAAAATTGTCCAAGTCAGCTAAGTCATTTTTCCAATATTGTTTGCATAGGCTATAATGGCTTTCATTTGAATTATGCTAATTGTGCTAATTGCCCAACATAAGCAGGTTAGCATCCAGCAGCTTCTATGTGCTGGGGACCCTACTATACATTTCTATCATAACACTTTGGGGTACACTATTCTGGCAACTAGACTCAACTATTTCTCCACCTTGATGTCTTTTCCTGGGCTGCCTAATCTTTGGATTAGATAACAATGTGTTTTTTTATCCTGCAAAATAAACGATGAAGATTTACTGAGCTGTGTCGACTCTAGGTGTCCTTGAAAGTGTCCGAAGGAGTCCTGAGAACAACTATTCCAGCTGCACGAGCAAAGGTCCAAGGTGAGCTCTAACTAAATGTGACAGGTTAAACAAATGAAAGTATACACATTTTGAGGTTGAGGAGATAAACTCATAGTATGTTCTCCCCATGACAGGTAATGGTGAGAGCCGACTGATGGTGGAGTCCAGCAGCCTGGAGACCCTCAATGAGCTGCTGGCTGATGTGTCCTATACCAGCACTGTTTACCACATACACACCGGAGACCTCGGTATGACATAAAGAATTCTCTTTATATAAAAAAATCTGTCTTTGTAGCAAGGAGATGCACAACATAACCCTCACCCTAACCCAGGGGTTGGCAACCCGCGGCCCTCGAGCCGCATGCGGCCCTTTAAGCCCTCTGCTCTGGCTCCCTTGAGCTTAGACAAAAATAAGAAGGAAATAAAATAAAAGTACTTGAAGGACTATTTATATTTTGTTGCATGGTTGGAAAAATGTTTCAAATCTTGTATTTTGAGGTGATACTGTGACATAAATAAAAAACAAAACGGTTTTAATTAGGTCAACTAAAATATGCGTCACATCCTGCTACGGTCCCGCGCCAGCGCCTTTTCTTGGAGGTGAATAACCTGACCCCCGGCTCGATGAGCGAACTATGGATAAATCAAAGAAAAGTACCGGAGGAACACAGGATTTAATTCTGCGTGGACAGAGTTATATGCTTTCACAGCAAACGATGCTGGTTTACCGGTATGTTTGATATGTAGAGAGAAGTTGTCAAAGGTGCTGCAGCCTTTACGTATCGAGGAACAACACGGGAGAGGAAGACAGCTGACGATCTTCAGTCATAATTCAATGGGGTATGTCATTTATTTCAGAAAACACTTTTTGTTATATTCCATGGAATGCTCTTAACGTCCCGATAGCAATTAATATATTAAATGCTTTGACAATAAATACATAAACAAATTAATCTCTGGAAGCCGCAGCGCTGTAAAAAGCACGACCAATCATTTTAGCTGGCCCGGCTGCGTCTATCGTTATTTCAACCCAGTTTAGATTTAACCACGCCCACTTCCGCATTACGCAAGAACGTAGCTTTAGCGTCATAGACTTCATCTTCGGCAGTTATAGCCATAGCGGTCGCGGTAAAGCAGGAATAGTTGTTTTTTGTCTTACTGGTGTTTTATCATCTCAGCTGGTGTAAGTATTAGCATTATTTAATGATACTATTTTATATATATATAGGCCTACACACATCTATTCATTTATAAACATATATATATATTAATGTTAAAATAGACATTTATAACATATTATAAAAGTCTATAAAATATTAAATAAACGTTAACATGTTACATGACAAACAAAAAAACGAAACATTATATATAGGCTATATATACAGATGTTTGCTAATGTATCCCTCTTATATCCATCAGGAATTAATATTAAATGATGAATCAACATGACCTCAGCACTGCATAAGTGTGGTCGTCAGTCATATTGACAAAGATATTGTATATTATGCTTACAGTCTATGATATTATGCAGCGTTTATAAGGACGATATTTTGCTTGTCAGATTCAGATTTCGCGGGTGTGCCGTGTCTACGTAGAGCTACGTCGATCCTTGCGTAATGCGGAAGTGGGCGTGGTTAAATCTAAACTGGGTTGGAATAACGATAGACGCGGCCCGGCTAAAATAACTGGATGGCCTAACTGCCTGTCAGCCTTCGATCTGTGCACAAATTTATCTCGTGGCCTCATTGGTCATGTGCGCGTTCGTGTGTGTTGGAGGAGGAGCTCTGTAAGAAAGTCTGAAGGAAGAGGTCTATTTTTTCCGGTTGTGTGTTTTCAAATTCTAGCGCACTCAACCTGGTTTCTACATTCTTACCTACCCTACCTTTAACTCTTTTTAGGGTCCAGCTATATGTTTTATTTATTTCAAAGTGGGCCCATTTAAAAAAAAAATGTCCTTCAAATGTGCAGAGGACTCCCCAAGTGCTGTGTTTCATTTATTTTAAAGTAGGCCTGTGTATTATTTTTAATTCTCCTTTTAGGAGTTCTTAGTTTCTTATTAGAGGTTAACAGTTTTATATAATGTTATAAATAGCCTAATAAATAAAAAAAAAACTAGTTTTTGTCTGATATAACAATAAATACAACTTTATTAGCTATGAAATATGTTTTACGGCTCCAGACAAAAAAATGTTTTGGAAAAAGGAGCAAAATGGCTTTTTTGGTCAAAAAGGTTGCAGACCCCTGCCCCAACCCTAAAAGAGCAAATGTAATCTAATAGAATTGCAAAGTTGTCAATGTTTTGTACAGGTTTGTTTGTTTGAATGTGTGTTTCTGTGTGTGTTTAATCTAGTTTGTGAAATGTGTTAGTGTGCCCTACCTAATGTATTATCAGTGAGACACAGCTTTCCTCTTCTGTTCTCAGCATCCTTCCAGTTTGAGGACCATGAAGCTGTGTTTCCCATTACCATCAAACAGCCTCAACCTCCAGTCCTGTACCACATGGGAACAGGTGGGAGTTCACTCAGCGTGGGGACAAAACACTCATTTATTTATGGCAGGAAGTAGCTGCTTCTCTTCTTTGTGGGATATACATTCACGCATCAATCAGTGATCTCATAGAAAAGCTCAAATGCTGTCCAGTATATTCCAGACTACTTCACCAATCCTGTTAATGTTGACCAATGTAAAATCAGTCAAATCAGTTAGCATTGAAATAATCCATTCCTAATTCCAGACCCAAATTGAACAGATGGGTTCAGATCTGAGAACGTAAACAGAACAGCCGTGAGCTAACAGCATGGACAGAGGGTCTCATGATGTCTTCATGTGGCTTTTCTTTAAATTACTCTTCTTCTCTATATGTCAGATATCAACTCTCAAGTCACCATCACCACAAAGACGTTCCTGCGCTACCCAGAACTCAAGCTGTTGTTGAAAAGCATCCGGCAGTTTTACAAAGACATAGAAGTCATCATCGCAGACGACAGCTTTGTAACAGAGAACATTCCTGGAGATCACATCCAACATTACATCATGCCTCCAGCTCAGGTAACCACACACTGTAATGTTAATGTTCAAAATCCGCCTGCCTATTGGGTTTTGTGGGAGGCGGGGCTTAGCTTCCACCTGTGTGTTCCAAACATGAACTGGCAGGAAATTTGGGGCAAAAGGCCGGGGACAAGGCAAAGGGCAGAGACAAGGGAGAGGAAATCCGGGGGCGGGGGATCTCTGGGGGACGGGCAGGAAGGTTGCAAAGGTCTCAGGACCTCTCTTGCGGACAGTCTGGAGGGTGCTCTCGAAGGTGGGGGAACCCTTTCTTACGGTGAGACCTCTCTTGAGGACAGTCTGGAGGGTGCTCTCGAAGGTGGGGAACCCTTTCTTGCGGACAGTCTGGAGGGTGCTCTCGAAGGTGGAGGGACCCTCTCTTGAGGACAGTCTGGAGCGAGGCCTCTTGAATGGGCAGAAGCGTTGGAAGAAGCTTCCAACGCCGCTGTGTGGACGGGCTGTCAGTGTTAGCTTTCAACCCATGGCATTGTGCTTCTCACCGAGGAAAAACATTGAAAAAGATTCCAATAATGCTTTCCTCCATCAGGGCTGGTTTGCTGGCAGGAACCTGGCGGTCTCCCAGGTCACCACCAAGTACTTCCTGTGGGTAGACGATGACTTCCTGTTTACCAAGTGGACGAAAATCGAAGAGATGGTGAAGGTGATGGAGGCGGTCCCAGAACTGGACGTGGTAAGACGGTTTCTAAAGGGGTCAGCATGTGTTAAACACTTCTTGTGTCTACGAGCTGTGAAGCATGTGAGACTTCCATACCCCTTTTGCACCGAAGTGGTTCCATGGCCTGTTTTGGAGATGGTGCCCAATTGCCAACAACTATTTAGTGTTTCCAAAGCAGGAACACGATGAGCAGGTAGTCAGTTTATAAGCAGTTCTCTTGTCTCTCTGTTCCTTTCAGCTCGGTGGTAAAGTAGGAGAAGACCAGTTTTATTTCTCTCTCATCTATGAGGAAGGAGACGAAGTGGAAGGTGGCTGCATGTACAGGAAGTCCAGAGGGAAGTTCCACTCTCTTCCTGGTTACCCACAATGCTCATCGGTCAGTGGGGTGGTCAACTTCTTCCTGGCTCGTACAGATGCCGTACAGAGGGTGGGATTCGACCCTCAGCTCAAGAGGGTAGCACACTCAGGTAGGTCTAGACGGTTTGCAGTCCAAGTGGCTGTAAGTCCAAACTCTTTCAGTTGTTGTTTCTGTCCATGATCAACCTTTTTTCCTAAATGGCAAATGTCTGTCATTTCTTCTAGAGTTCTTCATGGATGGCCTGGGCTCCTTGATGGTGGCAACATGTAGCCATGTGGCCATTGGACATCAGAAAGGACCTAAACAGAAGGAGTACATGAGGTTCAGACACCCTGCAAAGAGTGATGAGACCTCAAAGCTGCAGCTCCACTTCTTTAAAAACCACCTGAAATGTATACGCTATGGATAGAAGACCACTAGAGCAGGGGTTCCCAATGTTTTCCACACTCTCGTGGGAATATCTCCGCAATGGAGCGAGCTTAAGTTTTGATTGCATGATATAGCCCACATGTTGCACTTGTTTGTACCATTTTCAGGTGGTTTGTAATCTGTTCTAGAAAAATGGTGTGTTTTTTAGGATTTCAAGAAGTATAGAACAAACAATGGATGTGTTTGATGAACATGTATCCATGCTGGAAGTAGATTTAGATGTTAGGAGTGAGATAGAGATTATTATCTAATATGTGCATCTGATGAAGCATTGCATGAAGTCTGTTGATGATCAGAGGCTGTTGTTAGGACAGACCATGCAGGCCTCAGAGAGTTAGACTTGGGCCTGCGACCATAGCTTGACTGTGTTTTGTTTGAGAATCCACAGCGGAGGTTTGTGTCGTACTACATGCGGTGTATTTTGCATTTCTCTCAGTAGCCAACGACCTGTGAGTGTTGGCTCGGACATAAACTCCGTAATGAATGTAGTCTACATTTCATAAGAGGTGTAAAACCTGAGCATTTTAAATCACATTTGAACTACATGCTGATATAATCTGAATCTGTATTTGTATTGTTGATTTAATGTGTGAACGAGGCGATGTAGAGAAGTTAAGCTGTTGTTATTAGGCTGTTAAACTGTTGGAGTGGGAAGCAGGCCTATTGGTTCTGGATATTTGTGGAGTCAGGTGGTCCGTGAGGGTTTCTGATTGGTTAAGAGTCCTTGGAATGAAAAAGTTTGAGAAACACTGCGCTAGTGGATTGTCAAAGGGGGGAGCCTCGCTGCGGGGAAATTATACAGATGGCCAGTCTGCCCCTGAAAAATGTCTATGCAAACGTTATTATTATTAATAAATAAAAAAATTGATAAAAGAAAATATATGTATTTTTAATTATTATTTTGTAATCATCTTGCGACCCCCACTCGGGGTCTCGCGACCCCCCGGGGGTTCACTTTGGGGACAATGTTTATCAGTATCCTATTTTAAATATCAATAGTCAGTAAACATATATCAATATATGTTTTGTCCGGGTATATTAAAGTGTCAGTGACAGCACTACTTTGGTCTTACCTGACTGCAAATACAATTGAGCCGCCACTAGAATGATAACTTATTTTTATAGCACTAATTCTTTCACCACTCATCCCCGACATTTCCATTTCTATTACTTTGTTTAGGGTCACCAGTAATTATAAACCTTTATGATAACTGTCACCAGACGGAGCCAAATTGTTGAAAGATAATACCAAGCAGTTCTCCGGTCCTCTTATACCTCATTCACACCAACGCAACTCCGGTTCAAGCTCCGTGCTAGAGCTTCTCAGGTTCAGAACCGGTTCTTCGGTTTAGCTCCGGCTCTTTTCACACCGCCCAGAGTCCGACTGGTACCTTACTCTGCATTGTGACACAAGAGGCTGTGTTTAAAATACAGTAATCAAATATTGATGAATGGCTCAGGAACTAGCTAGACAGGAAGCTGGATTGTGATGCTTGGTTTGGTTTGATCACACCCCGATATATTTGCGTTACATGTGTTTAGTCACTGTTTGAAATGGGGGGGAGCCAGGGGGAGCTTGGCTCCCCCGAAGAGGGAGGGAGCTCCCCTGAAGGCTGACTTTGAGATAAATAGGGGGAGCCCAAAACAATCGTGCATATTTGTGTCACACAGATTAGAAATGTTGAGTTTCTGTAAATAAAAGTTCTTGAAATAAATAATAGTTATTGTTCATTACAGTTTCTGAATATTTGTTTTATATTTGTGAATATGTCTGGGTGTTGCCATCTGTACGTGGCGGCGCTGCATTCTTTACGCTACTTACGTTGCTATGGTTACGGTGGCGATGCCGGCGCGGTATTTGAAATGTTCATATTGATATTTTTTTAACTCTGGCTTTACGATAAAAAATATGGCAAAACGAAAACAGCCATGCCTCGCAGCTTTTGGATTCACAAGCAAAGAAGCGAAGGAGTCTAATATTGACAACGTGAACGGAAACAACTTTTAGTTGGCCGGCTGTAAGCGGCGTTAGGGTCGAGTTTGACAGCTCCTCACCGAGTTGAGTAAAGTTGGTTTCAGATTTTACGGATCAATAACTCATTAACAAAACGTTGTTCAGACACAAAGTAAGTCTAAGTACCGTGGTAAGGTTGACAACGAACTACAATCACATTTTGATCAAAAAAAGCCAATACGCGCTGTCCTCCAAACTGGACACATTACATTGGTCTCTATCCGCAGCCGGCGAAGAAACGAGTGCTCAGGGACCGTCTGCAAAGGGCAACTCCGAAAAAACAGAATACAATAATATTCAATCACTATTATACAGCTTATTACTACCAAACTCACCACACACATCAATAGTCTCCTGATGCTCCTACTACAGCAGAGAGTTTGGAAGAATGTGCTTTTGAATAATTTTGGTGAATATTTCTAAAGTAAAATCTTCAATAAACATGGCATCATCTTAAATAACGTTACTATTATACAGTATAAATATTCACCAAAAGTAGTATGACCAACAGGAGACTATTGATGTGTGTGGTGAGTTTGGTAGAAATATAATAGTAACGTTATTGAAGATTTTACATTAGAAATATTCCCCAAAATTATTCAAAAGCACATTGTTCCAAACTCTCTGCTGTAGTCTGACCAACAGGAGACTATTGATGTGCGGAGTGAGTTTGGTAGTAATATACTGTATAATAGTGAAGTGATTGAATATGATTGTGTTCTTTGGAGGGAGCTGAAGTTTTGAGATGCCAAGTATCAGCCTCAAAACCTGCAGGATTTGGAGAGGATCTTCAAAAAGTGGACCAACATCCTTCCTGAGATGAGCACAAACCTGGAGACCAACTACAAGAAGCTTCTGACCTCTGTCTGTCCAACAAGGGTTTCAAGTACTAACACATGTTTTGGGGATCAAATACTTATTTCCCAAAGTGAAATGCAAATCTGGATTTTCTTTATGATATTCTTACTTTCACTGATCAAATAAACATACCATTCAAATGGTAGACTGTTCATGTATTTGTAAGTGGGCAAACAACATCTGCCAGGGATCAAATACTTATTTCCTGCACTGTATGTCAGTGAGCGCCTGGTCGAACAGACAAAGCCCATCAAAGGAAAAACCTCCCTCTATTCAGCCGGCCTCCAGTCCGAGAGAAGTCCAGGTCCCACAACAGATCTCATCTCTGAAGAATGACTGTTCTCTGTTCTAGGCTGGACATTGTATCTGAGACACGTGATGGATGACATGCTCTCAGCTGGAGCATGTTAGCAGAGTCGATGTCGTGTGGGATGAATATTTCCCCAAAAGTCTGAAGGCTGGAACACGCAGCAAGAGAGGGAAGGGAGTTCATAGACGCGTTGAGCCATCCAGTGTCATTCCTGGAAACTGGCCAGAGTTTCTGCGTATTGAAGACAAGAAGGCTGAACTGTTCTTCTTCCTGGTATCCAGTGTGACAGCCCTCAACACTGGCAAACAAATAATCAGTACTTGCATCATGCACACATGAGGAGGCTGATACCCGCATCCTACTGCACCTAGGAGATGCTGTGAAGGAAGGGTATAGCAAAGTGTCAATACGCACAGTTGACACGGGTGTGGTCGTACCATAGACTGTATATATATCAAACAAATGTTATTTAGCCTTTATTTATACAGGTGTAGATTTCATTGAGACACAAGGTCTCATTTTCAAGAGAGACCTGTTCAGTGGTAACACTACCACACAAAGTTACAGACAGACAGGACGCTAAACACAGAGGCAACACTCAAATACAACATCGTAAAAAAAGTAGTCATTGAAATCCAGATGCAGTCAGATAAAGCAGGTGCAAACACCCACAGAGGATTTCTCCAGCTTTTTAAAAATGAGTTTAAAATCTGTGATGGGTATCAAAGTGGTCAGCTTAAGTTCCTGCTGAGGTGTGTTCCAGGTCGAGGGGGCAGAGTACGATAAGGCTTTTTTCCCAAGCAGCGTGCGTACTGAGGGGACGGACAGAGTGATGTCATTTTGAGATCGAAGTCTATAGCTGTACTGTTTGTGTGATATGTAAGTGGATATGTAGAGGAGCAGTCCAAGCATAGCGGTATAGATGAGTTTGTACCAGTGCAGTGATCTGCGCATTGATAATGATGTCCAGTTGACGAGTACAGCGTGCAGTGGTGTGGGTTATGAACCTCAGAGCCCCATGGTAGAAAGCGTCCAGAAGATGAAGGGAGTGAGCTGAGGCGTTTATGTACACAACATCCCCGTAGTCCAAGAGCGGCAAAGATGTGGCAGCTACAAGCCGTTTCCTAGCACTTGTGGAGACACATCACGCCGCTCCTCCGCTCCCTTCACTGGCTTCCAGTAACTGCTAGAATCCACTTCAAGACACTGGTACTTGCGTACCATGCTGTGAATGGATCTGGCCCTTCCTACATCCAGGACATGGTTAAACCGTACACCCCAGCACGTGCACTCCGCTCTGCATCAGCCAATCAGCTCGCTGCACCCGCACTGCGAGGGGGACCCAAGTTCCCATCAGCAGAAACACGTGGGTTTGCTATCCTGGCTCCAAAATGGTGGAATGAGCTCCCCATTGAAATCAGGACAGCAGAAAGCTTACACATCTTCTTCAGACTGAAAACTCATCTCTTTGGACTCCACTTCCAGAGATAGAATTACTAACAAAGCACTTATATACTAATAAAGGACTGGCTTTCTAAAGCCAGTTGAGTAGCACTTGAAATGTTTGGCTCTATGAAACCTGATGTTATTATTTGATTCTGTTTTCTTCAAGGTTATATCTTCTTGGTCGAATGCACTTATTGTAAGTCGCTCTGGATAAAAGCCTCAGCTAAATGTAATGTGATGTAATGAGATGTGATGAGATGTGATGTAATGAGATGTGATGTAATGAGATGTGATGTAATGAGATGTGATGTAATGAGATGTGATGTAATGAGATGTGATGTAATGAGATGTGATGTAATGAGATGTGATGTAATGAGATGTGATGTAATGAGATGTGATGTAATGAGATGTGATGTACTGAGATGTGATGTAATGAGATGTGATGGAATGAGATGTGATGTAATGAGATGTGATGGAATGAGATGTGATGTAATGAGATGTGATGTAATGAGATGTGATGTAATTAGATGTGATGGAATGAGATGTGATGTAATGAGATGTGATGTAATGAGATGTGATGTAATGAGATGTGATGGAATGAGATGTGATGTACTGAGATGTGATGTAATGAGATGTGATGTAATTAGATGTGATGTAATGAGATGTGATGTAATGTGATGTGATGTAATGAGATGTGATGTAATGAGATGTGATGTAATGAGATGTGATGTAATGAGATGTGATGTAATGAGATGTGATGTAATGAGATGTGATGTAATTAGATGTGATGTAATGAGATGTGATGTAATGAGATGTGATGGAATGAGATGTGATGTAATGAGATGTGATGTAATGAGATGTGATGTAATGAGATGTGATGTAATGAGATGTGATGTAATGAGATGTGATGTAATGAGATGTGATGTACTGAGATGTGATGTAATGAGATGTGATGTACTGAGATGTGATGTAATGAGATGTGATGTAATGAGATGTGATGTGATGTAATGAGATGTGATGTAATGAGATGTGATGTAATGAGATGTGATGTAATGTGATGTGATGGAATGAGATGTGATGTGATTAGATGTGATGTAATGAGATGTGATGTAATGAGATGTGATGGAATGAGATGTGATGTAATGAGATGTGATGTAATTAGATGTGATGTAATGAGATGTGATGGAATGAGATGTGATGGAATGAGATGTGATGTAATGAGATGTGATGGAATGAGATGTGATGTAATGAGATGTGATGTAATGAGATGTGATGTAATGAGATGTGATGTAATGAGATGTGATGTAATGAGATGTGATGTAATGAGATGTGATGTACTGAGATGTGATGTAATGAGATGTGATGGAATGAGATGTGATGTAATGAGATGTGATGGAATGAGATGTGATGTAATGAGATGTGATGTAATGAGATGTGATGTAATTAGATGTGATGGAATGAGATGTGATGTAATGAGATGTGATGTAATGAGATGTGATGTAATGAGATGTGATGGAATGAGATGTGATGTACTGAGATGTGATGTAATGAGATGTGATGTAATTAGATGTGATGTAATGAGATGTGATGTAATGTGATGTGATGTAATGAGATGTGATGTAATGAGATGTGATGTAATGAGATGTGATGTAATGAGATGTGATGTAATGAGATGTGATGTAATGAGATGTGATGTAATTAGATGTGATGTAATGAGATGTGATGTAATGTGATGTGATGTAATGAGATGTGATGTAATGAGATGTGATGTAATGAGATGTGATGTAATGTGATGTGATGGAATGAGATGTGATGTGATTAGATGTGATGTAATGAGATGTGATGTAATGAGATGTGATG
Organism: Notothenia rossii; assembly: GCF_949606895.1. Classification (NCBI taxonomy): domain Eukaryota; kingdom Metazoa; phylum Chordata; class Actinopteri; order Perciformes; family Nototheniidae; genus Notothenia; species Notothenia rossii. Next base: position 1,621,221 of record NC_136906.1, on the reverse strand, counting down.
GAATGAGATGTGATGTAATGAGATGTGATGTAATTAGATGTGATGTAATGAGATGTGATGGAATGAGATGTGATGGAATGAGATGTGATGTAATGAGATGTGATGGAATGAGATGTGATGTAATGAGATGTGATGTAATGAGATGTGATGTAATGAGATGTGATGTAATGAGATGTGATGTAATGAGATGTGATGTAATGAGATGTGATGTAATGAGATGTGATGTAATGAGATGTGATGTAATGAGATGTGATGTAATGAGATGTGATGTAATGAGATGTGATGTAATGAGATGTGATGTGATTAGATGTGATGTAATGAGATGTGATGGAATGAGATGTGATGGAATGAGATGTGATGTAATGAGATGTGATGTAATGAGATGTGATGTAATGAGATGTGATGTAATGAGATGTGATGTAATGAGATGTGATGTAATGAGATGCGATGGAATGAGATGTGATGTAATGAGATGTGATGTAATTAGATGTGATGGAATGAGATGTGATGTAATGAGATGTGATGTAATGAGATGTGATGTAATGAGATGTGATGTAATGAGATGTGATGTAATGAGATGTGATGTAATGAGATGTGATGTAATGAGATGTGATGTAATGAGATGTGATGTAATGAGATGTGATGGAATGAGATGTGATGGAATGAGATGTGATGTAATGAGATGTGATGTAATTAGATGTGATGGAATGAGATGTGATGTAATGAGATGTGATGTAATGAGATGTGATGTAATGAGATGTGATGTAATGAGATGTGATGTAATGAGATGTGATGTAATGAGATGTAATGAAATGAGATGTGATGTAATGAGATGTGATGGAATGAGATGTAATGTAATGAGATGTGATGTAATGAGATGTGATGTAATGAGATGTGATGTAATGAGATGTAATGTAATGAGATGTGATGTAATGAGATGTGATGGAATGAGATGTGATGTAATGAGATGTGATGTAATGAGATGTGATGTAATGAGATGTGATGTAATGAGATGTGATGTAATGAGATGTGATGGAATGAGATGTGATGTAATGAGATGTGATGTAATGAGATGTAATGAGATGTGATGTAATGAGATGTGATGTAATGAGATGTGATGTAATGAGATGTGATGGAATGAGATGTGATGTAATGAGATGTAATGAGATGTGATGTAATGAGATGTGATGTAATGAGATGTGATGTAATGAGATGTGATGTAATGAGATGTGATGTAATGAGATGTGATGTAATGAGATGTGATGTAATGAGATGTGATGTGATTAGATGTGATGTAATGAGATGTGATGTAATGAGATGTGATGGAATGAGATGTGATGTAATGAGATGTGATGTAATGAGATGTGATGTAATGAGATGTGATGTAATGAGATGTGATGTAATGAGATGTGATGTAATGAGATGCGATGGAATGAGATGTGATGTAATGAGATGTGATGTAATTAGATGTGATGGAATGAGATGTGATGTAATGAGATGTGATGTAATGAGATGTGATGTAATGAGATGTGATGTAATGAGATGTGATGTAATGAGATGTGATGTAATGAGATGTGATGTAATGAGATGTGATGGAATGAGATGTGATGTAATGAGATGTGATGTAATTAGATGTGATGGAATGAGATGTGATGTAATGAGATGTGATGTAATGAGATGTGATGTAATGAGATGTGATGTAATGAGATGTGATGTAATGAGATGTGATGTAATGAGATGTAATGTAATGAGATGTGATGTAATGAGATGTGATGGAATGAGATGTAATGTAATGAGATGTGATGTAATGAGATGTGATGTAATGAGATGTGATGTAATGAGATGTGATGTAATGAGATGTGATGTAATGAGATGTGATGTAATGAGATGTGATGTAATGAGATGTGATGTAATGAGATGTAATGTAATGAGATGTGATGTAATGAGATGTGATGGAATGAGATGTAATGTAATGAGATGTGATGTAATGAGATGTGATGTAATGAGATGTGATGTAATGAGATGTGATGTAATGAGATGTGATGGAATGAGATGTGATGTAATGAGATGTGATGTAATGAGATGTAATGAGATGTGATGTAATGAGATGTGATGTAATGAGATGTGATGTAATGAGATGTGATGGAATGAGATGTGATGTAATGAGATGTGATGTAATGAGATGTGATGTAATGAGATGTGATGGAATGAGATGTGATGTAATGAGATGTGATGTAATTAGATGTGATGGAATGAGATGTGATGTAATGAGATGTGATGTAATGAGATGTGATGTAATGAGATGTGATGTAATGAGATGTGATGTAATGAGATGTGATGTAATGAGATGTGATGTAATGAGATGTGATGGAATGAGATGTGATGTAATGAGATGTGATGTAATTAGATGTGATGGAATGAGATGTGATGTAATGAGATGTGATGTAATGAGATGTGATGTAATGAGATGTGATGTAATGAGATGTGATGTAATGAGATGTGATGTAATGAGATGTAATGTAATGAGATGTGATGTAATGAGATGTGATGGAATGAGATGTAATGTAATGAGATGTGATGTAATGAGATGTGATGTAATGAGATGTGATGTAATGAGATGTGATGTAATGAGATGTGATGTAATGAGATGTGATGTAATGAGATGTGATGTAATGAGATGTGATGTAATGAGATGTAATGTAATGAGATGTGATGTAATGAGATGTAATGGAATGAGATGTAATGTAATGAGATGTGATGTAATGAGATGTGATGTAATGAGATGTGATGTAATGAGATGTGATGTAATGAGATGTGATGGAATGAGATGTGATGTAATGAGATGTGATGTAATGAGATGTAATGAGATGTGATGTAATGAGATGTGATGTAATGAGATGTGATGTAATGAGATGTGATGGAATGAGATGTGATGTAATGAGATGTAATGAGATGTGATCTAATGAGATGTGATGTAATGAGATGTGATGTAATGAGATGTGATGTAATGAGATGTGATGTAATGAGATGTGATGGAATGAGATGTGATGTAATGAGATGTGATGTAATGAGATGTGATGGAATGAGATGTGATGTAATGAGATGTGATGTAATGAGATGTGATGTAATGAGATGTGATGTAATGAGATGTGATGTGATTAGATGTGATGTAATGAGATGTGATGGAATGAGATGTGATGTAATGAGATGTGATGTAATGAGATGTGATGTAATGAGATGTGATGTAATGAGATGTGATGGAATGAGATGTGATGTAATGTGATGTGATGTAATGAGATGTGATCTAATGAGATGTGATGTAATGAGATGTGATGTAATGAGATGTGATGTAATGAGATGTGATGTAATGAGATGTGATGTAATGAGATGTGATGGAATGAGATGTGATGTAATGAGATGTGATGGAATGAGATGTGATGTAATGAGATGTGATGTAATGAGATGTGATGTAATGAGATGTGATGTGATGAGATGTGATAAGCATGTTGTAACTTCCGGTTGTTGTTGTCATCTCCGGGTATCCCGTGTGCCTGTTCTGTTGCTGATAGCTTATTATCTTAACTTAATCGATCGTTTTAAAACTCTTGATCACGGCAACTGCCTGATGTTGTAATCACACGTTACTACAGCTTAAGCACTCACAAACTCTCCTTCTCTTAGCGACTGTAACTCCACAGTTGCCTACACTCTTTTCGGGTTTGCTAACGGTAGCTACTTTAGCTTGATAGCTAGCCCTGGCTCTTTCCCCACCCTCGGGTGCTATTTCCTGCTCTAACTGTCTCATGTTTGGTTACTCCCCTACCTCCTTTACTGGTACCGATACATGTGTTAAATGTAGTATAGTTGTTAGGTTGGAGGCGGGAATCATAGCCATAGAAGCCCGGCTCCGCATCTTAGAAAATAACTCAGCTACAGTAAAGCCCATGTTAGCCGGTGCGGACCGGCAAAAGGTAGCTCCTCTCAGCCGTCCCCCGGCAACTCCCGAGCAGCAGGGAGAATGGGTGACTGTTCAGAAGGGGCATAACGCGAAACCCGCAGGTCCCCACCAACCCGTTCACGTATCTAACAGATATTCCCCACTCAGCGAGACACCCGCTGAGAAACCAACTCTGGTTATTGGTAGCTTTATTATGAGACACGTGAATTTAGAGACTGAAGCGTCCACAGTCACATGCATTCCGGGGGCCAGAGCGGGCGACGTTGAGGCGCATCTTAAACTGCTGGCTAAAAATAAACGTAAATACAGTAGGATTGTTATTCACGTCGGTGGTAATGATGTTCGTTTACGCCAATCAGAATGCACCAAACTTAATGTGGCGTCGGTGTGTAGTTATGCTAAAACAATGTCGGACACCGTAATCTTCTCTGGTCCCCTCCCCAATCTGATCAATGATGACATGTATAGCCGCATGTCATCATTTCAGCGCTGGTTTTCTTGGTGGTGCCCAGCAAACAATGTGGGCTTCGTGAATAATTGGACAGCCTTCTGGGGAAAACCTGGTCTGATTAAGAGAGACGGCATTCATCAAACTTTGGAAGGTGCAGATCTCATTTCAGGGCTCTGTGGACTTAATCCATGACAAACTGGAGTTGAGACCAGGAGGCAGAGTCGCAGTCTTACACGCTTCTCTGCGCTCTCTCCTAGGCAGTCATCCATAGGAATCCTGAACCCAATAAAATACCCAACATTAACGGTGTGTGTGTCTGCCCAAGGACAATTTAAGGTAAAACCTAATAGAGGTGTCATACATAATAACCTAATAAAAGTAAATGTAACAACTACTACAGTGCAACAAAACAGGAAGATTAAATGTGGTCTCTTAAACATAAGATCTCTAGCATCTAAAGCAATACTGGTAAATGATTTAATATCAGATTATAATATTGATATATGCTGTCTCACTGAAACTTGGTTGAGACATGAAGAATATGTCAGCATAAATGAGGCCACTCCACCCAGCCATATCAATACTCATATTGCCCGAGGCACGGGCCGAGGAGGTGGAGTTGCAGCAATCTTTGACTCAAGTTTACTTATCAATACTAAACATAAATTAAATGATGCCTCCTTTGAAAGCCTCGTTTTCAGTCTTACGCATCCGACCTGGAAAACTTTGCAGCCAATCTTATTTGTTACAGTGTACCGTGCACATGGTCCTTATTCAGAATTCTTATCAGAATTCTCAGAGTTTTTATCAGCTTTGGTTCTTAAAACAGATAAAGTAATTATCGTAGGTGACTTTAATATTCATGTTGACGATGATAAAAATAGCCTTACTGTTGCATTTAACTCTATATTAGATTCTGTTGGTTTCTGTCAGAGTGTAAATAAACCAACCCACTGCTATAATCACACTCTCCACCTTGTTCTGACTTATGGTATTGAAATTGAGCAACTATTAGTCGAACCGCATAATCCTGCTTTATCCGACCATTTCTTAGTAACTTTTGAAGTACTGTTACTAGACTACAAAGCATTAGCCAAAAGCTCCTGCAGCAGAAACATATCTGTTAGTGCTATAGCCACATTTAAGGAAGAGATTCCACCAATACTTAACTCGATAGCATATCTGCATGTAGGGGAGGAAACTTATACAAAATGTACACCACCCCAAATTGATCATGTTGTTGATAGTGCTACAGATGCGCTGCGAATAAAATGAGACTCTGTTGCTCCTTTGAAAAAGAAGAAAATAAAACAACATAGATTAGCTCCATGGCATAATGCCCAAACCCGCAAAATAAAGCAAAAGTCGAGACAACTTGAACGGATATGGCGTTCCACTAAACTTGAAGAATCTCGTTTAATTTGGCATATTACTCTCAATGAATATAAGAAAGCACTGCGTAAAGCCAGAGCAGCATACTACTCTTCATTAATAGATGAGAATAAGAATAATGCAAGATTTCTTTTCAGCACTGTAGCCAGGCTGACAGAGAGCCACAGCTCGACTGAGCCTTCTATTCCCATAGCACTCAGTAGCAATGATTTTATGTGCTTTTTTAACGACAAAATTGTTACTCTTAGAAACAAAATCAATGACCTCTTGCCTTTAACCAGTATAGTGTTATCAACAGCTCCCGGAAACGTAAGTTCTAATATTACACTAGATAGTAAACTAGAATGCTTTTCAGCCATAAACCTTGAACAATTAAATTCAATGATTCTCTCTTCTAAACCATCAACGTGTATCTTAGACCCGATTCCAACTAAGCTGTTAAAAGAAGTTTTTCCATTAATTAGCACTTCTTTATTAAATATTATGAATATGTCTTTATTATCAGGCTATGTTCCACAATCATTCAAAGTAGCAGTGATAAAACCGCTTCTTAAAAAGCACAACCTCGATCCAGAGGTTTTAGCCAACTATAGACCTATTTCTAATCTTCCGTTCCTCTCAAAGATTCTTGAGAAAGCAGTCGCAAAACAGCTGTGTGATTACTTAAAAAACTATGATTTATTTGAAGATTTTCAGTCTGGCTTTAGAACACAACATAGCACAGAGACAGCTCTGGTTAAAGTCACAAATGACATTCTAATAGCCTCTGACAAGGGACTTGTCTCTATTCTTGTCTTGCTCGATCTTAGTGCTGCATTTGATACTATCGACCATGATATCCTATTGCAAAGACTAGAGCACTTAGTTGGCATACAGGGAACTGCTTTAGGCTGGTTTAGGTCTTATCTATCTGAACGCTCTCAGTTTGTACTTGTCAACGATGAATCTTCCATGCAAACCAAAGTTAGCCATGGAGTGCCACAGGGCTCAGTGCTCGGACCTATTTTGTTCACACTATATATGCTTCCGTTAGGCAATATTATAAGGAATCATTCTGTAAACTTTCATTGTTATGCGGATGATACTCAACTATATTTATCAATCAAGCCTGATGAAATTAATCATCTAAATAAAATGCAAGACTGCCTCAAGGACTTAAAAACGTGGATGACCTTCAATTTTTTGATGTTAAACACGACCAAAACTGAAGTTATTGTACTTGGCCCGAAGAATCTACGAAACAAATTATCTAAAGATATATTAACTATGGATGGCATTAATTTGGCCTCCAGTGAGACTGTAAGGAATCTTGGTGTTATATTTGATCAGGATTTATCCTTTAACGCCCACATAAAATCAATTTCAAGGACCGCCTACTTCCATCTACGTAACATTGCAAAAATCAGGCCTATCTTGCCTCAAAACGATGCAGAGAAACTAGTCCATGCATTTGTTACTTCAAGGCTGGATTATTGTAACTCCTTATTATCAGGGTGTACCAAGAAGTCAGTCAAGTCTCTTCAGCTGATTCAAAATGCTGCAGCTCGTGTACTAACCAGAGTTAGGAAAAGGGACCACATTACTCCTGTTCTGGCTGCCTTACACTGGCTCCCTATAGAACACAGGATAGAATTTAAAATTCTTCTTCTGGCCTACAAAGCCCTTAATGGGCAGGCGCCATCTTACCTTAAAGAACTCATTATACCCTATTGTCCTACTAGGGCATTGCGTTCCTAGAATGCAGGGTTGTTGGTTGTTCCTAGAGTCTCTAAAAGTACAATGGGAGCCAGAGCCTTTTCTTATCAAGCTCCACTTTTGTGGAATCAGCTTCCAGTTTGTGTTCGGACGGCAGACACCCTATCCGTTTTTAAGAGTGCGCTTAAGACCTTCCTTTTTGATAAAGCTTATAGTTAGGGCTGATTAGATTCAGCCCCTAGTTTTGCTGATATAGGCTTAGTTTGTCGGGGGACATCTTACTTCTTCCTTCTCTCTGTCTATACCTGTGTACTCTCATGTTCCGATTAACCCAGCTTCCCCAAATGTCTTTCTTTTTGGTGTCTATATACGCCGGGATCCGGAGTCATGGATGATCCTGCGGTCCTGTGTCATGGATTGCGAGTCCTGGATCTTGAGTCGTGGCTGTGGTCCTGGATCATAAGTCCTGGATGGATATACTCATGGATTCATCTTCCTATTATACACACATGCATTTCCAAACATTTGGTCTACCGATGTTGCAAATGTATTATCTTTTCAATTTACACACGGCATCTATTGCACGTCTGTCCGTCCTGGGAGAGAGATCCCTCCTCTGTTGCTCTCCCTGAGGTTTCTCCATGTTCCCCTTTAAACTGTGGGGTTTTCTCTGGAAGTTTTTCCTTGTACGATGTGAGGGTCTAAGGACAGAGGGTCTGAGGACAGAGGGTCTAAGGACAGAGGGTCTAAGGACAGAGGGTGTCGTATTGTCATACTGATATTCTGTACAAACTGTGAAGTCCACTGAGACAAATGTAACATTTGTGATATTGGGCTATATAAATAAACATTGATTGATTGATTGAGATGTGATGTAATGAGATGTGATGTAATGAGATGTGATCTAATGAGATGTGATGTAATGAGATGTAATGTAATGAGATGTGATGTAATGAGATGTGATGGAATGAGATGTGATGTAATGAGATGTGATGTAATGAGATGTGATGTAATGAGATGTGATGTAATGAGATGTGATGTAATGAGATGTGATGTAATGAGATGTGATGTAATGAGATGTGATGTAATGAGATGTGATGTAATGAGATGTGATGTAATGAGATGTGATGGAATGAGATGTGATGTAATGAGATGTGATGTAATGAGATGTGATGGAATGAGATGTGATGTAATGAGATGTGATGTAATGAGATGTGATGTAATGAGATGTAATGTAATGAGATGTGATGTAATGAGATGTGATGTAATGAGATGTAATGTAATGAGATGTGATGTAATGAGATGTGATGTAATGAGATGTGATGTAATGAGATGTGATGTAATGAGATGTGATGGAATGAGATGTGATGTAATGAGATGTGATGGAATGAGATGTGATGTAATGAGATGTGATGTAATGAGATGTGATGTAATGAGATGTGATGTAATGTAATGAGATGTGATGTAATGTGATGTGATGTAATGAGATGTAATGTAATGAGATGTGATGTAATGAGATGTGATGTAATGTAATGAGATGTGATGTAATGAGATGTGATGTAATGAGATGTGATGTAATGAGATGTGATGTAATGAGATGTGATGTAATGAGATGTGATGTAATGAGATGTGATGTAATGAGATGTGATGTAATGAGATGTAATGTAATGAGATGTGATGTAATGAGATGTGATGTAATGAGATGTGATGTAATGAGATGTGATGTAATGAGATGTGATGTAATGTAATGAGATGTAATGTAATGAGATGTGATGGAATGAGATGTGATGTAATGAGATGTGATGTAATGAGATGTGATGTAATGTAATGAGATGTAATGTAATGAGATGTGATGTAATGAGATGTGATGTAATGAGATGTGATGTAATGAGATGTGATGTAATGTAATGAGATGTGATGTGATGAGATGTGATGTGATGAGATGTGATCTAATGAGATGTGATGTAATGAGATGTGATGTGATGAGATGTGATCTAATGAGATGTGATGTAATGAGATGTGATGGAATGAGATGTGATGGAATGAGATGTGATGTAATGAGATGTGATGGAATGAGATGTGATGGAATGAGATGTGATGTAATGAGATGTGATCTAATGAGATGTGATGTAATGAGATGTGATGTAATGAGATGTGATGTAATGAGATGTGATGTAATGTGATGTAATGAGATGTGATGGAATGAGATGTGATGTAATGAGATGTGATGTAATGTAATGAGATGTGATGTAATGAGATGTGATGTAATGAGATGTGATGTAATGAGATGTGATGTGATGAGATGTGATGTAATGAGATGTGATGTAATGTAATGAGATGTGATGGAATGAGATGTGATGGAATGAGATGTGATGGAATGAGATGTGATGGAATGAGATGTGATGTAATGAGATGTGATGTAATGAGATGTGATGGAATGAGATGTGATGTAATGAGATGTGATGTAATGTAATGAGATGTGATGGAATGAGATGTGATGGAATGAGATGTGATGGAATGAGATGTGATGGAATGAGATGTGATGTAATGAGATGTGATGTAATGAGATGTGATGTAATGAGATGTGATGTAATGAGATGTGATGTAATGAGATGTGATGGAATGAGATGTGATGTAATGAGATGTGATCTAATGAGATGTGATGTAATGAGATGTGATGTAATGAGATGTGATGTAATGAGATGTGATGAAATGAGATGTGATGTAATGAGATGTGATGTAATGAGATGTGATGTAATGAGATGTGATGTAATGTAATGAGATGTGATGGAATGAGATGTGATGGAATGAGATGTGATGGAATGAGATGTGATGGAATGAGATGTGATGTAATGAGATGTGATGTAATGAGATGTGATGTAATGAGATGTGATCTAATGAGATGTGATGTAATGAGATGTGATGTAATGAGATGTGATGTAATGTAATGAGATGTGATGTAATGAGATGTGATGTAATGAGATGTGATGTAATGTAATGAGATGTGATGGAATGAGATGTGATGGAATGAGATGTGATGGAATGAGATGTGATGGAATGAGATGTGATGTAATGAGATGTGATGTAATGAGATGTGATGGAATGAGATGTGATGTAATGTAATGAGATGTGATGGAATGAGATGTGATGGAATGAGATGTGATGGAATGAGATGTGATGTAATGAGATGTGATGTAATGAGATGTGATGTAATGAGATGTGATGTAATGAGATGTGATGTAATGTAATGAGATGTGATGGAATGAGATGTGATGGAATGAGATGTGATGGAATGAGATGTGATGGAATGAGATGTGATGTAATGAGATGTGATGGAATGAGATGTGATGGAATGAGATGTGATGTAATGAGATGTGATCTAATGAGATGTGATGTAATGAGATGTGATGTAATGAGATGTGATGTAATGTAATGAGATGTGATGTAATGAGATGTGATGTGATTAGATGTGATGGAATGAGATGTAATGTAATGAGATGTGATGTAATGAGATGTGATGTAATGAGATGTGATGAAATGAGATGTGATGTAATGAGATGTGATGTAATGAGATGTGATGTAATGAGATGTGATGTAATGTAATGAGATGTGATGGAATGAGATGTGATGGAATGAGATGTGATGGAATGAGATGTGATGGAATGAGATGTGATGTAATGAGATGTGATGTAATGAGATGTGATGTAATGAGATGTGATCTAATGAGATGTGATGTAATGAGATGTGATGTAATGAGATGTGATGTAATGTAATGAGATGTGATGTAATGAGATGTGATGTAATGAGATGTGATGTAATGTAATGAGATGTGATGGAATGAGATGTGATGGAATGAGATGTGATGGAATGAGATGTGATGTAATGAGATGTGATGTAATGAGATGTGATGGAATGAGATGTGATGTAATGTAATGAGATGTGATGGAATGAGATGTGATGGAATGAGATGTGATGGAATGAGATGTGATGTAATGAGATGTGATGTAATGAGATGTGATGTAATGAGATGTGATGTAATGAGATGTGATGTAATGTAATGAGATGTGATGGAATGAGATGTGATGGAATGAGATGTGATGGAATGAGATGTGATGGAATGAGATGTGATGTAATGAGATGTGATGGAATGAGATGTGATGGAATGAGATGTGATGTAATGAGATGTGATCTAATGAGATGTGATGTAATGAGATGTGATGTAATGAGATGTGATGTAATGTAATGAGATGTGATGTAATGAGATGTGATGTGATTAGATGTGATGGAATGAGATGTGATGTAATGAGATGTGATCTAATGTAATGAGATGTGATGTGATTAGATGTGATGTAATGAGATGTGATGTAATGAGATGTGATGTAATGTAATGAGATGTGATGTAATGAGATGTGATGTAATGAGATGTGATGTAATGAGATGTGATGAGATGTGATGAGATGTGATGTAATGAGATGTGATGAGATGTGATGTAATGAGATGTGATGTAATGAGATGTGATGTAATGAGATGTGATGTGATGAGATGTGATGAGATGTGATGTAATGAGATGTGATGTAATGTGATGTAATGTAATGAGATGTGATGTAATGAGATGTGATGTAATGAGATGTGATGTGATGAGATGTGATTTAATGAGATGTGATGTAATGAGATGTGATGTAATGAGATGTGATGTAATGAGATGTGATGAGATGTGATGTAATGTGATGTAATGAGATGTGATGTTATGTGATGTAATGTAATGAGATGTGATGTAATGAGATGTGATGAGATGTGATGTAATGAGATGTGATGTAATGAGATGTGATTTAATGAGATGTGATGTAATGAGATGTGATGTAATGAGATGTGATTTAATGAGATGTGATGTAATGAGATGTGATGTAATGAGATGTGATGGAATGAGATGTGATGTAATGAGATGTGATGTAATGAGATGTGATTTAATGAGATGTGATGTAATGAGATGTGATGGAATGAGATGTGATGGAATGAGATGTGATGGAATGAGATGTGATGGAATGAGATGTGATGTAATGAGATGTGATGGAATGAGATGTGATGGAATGAGATGTGATGTAATGAGATGTGATCTAATGAGATGTGATGTAATGAGATGTGATGTAATGAGATGTGATGTAATGTAATGAGATGTGATGTAATGAGATGTGATGTGATTAGATGTGATGGAATGAGATGTGATGTAATGAGATGTGATCTAATGAGATGTGATGTAATGAGATGTGATGTAATGAGATGTGATGTAATGTAATGAGATGTGATGTAATGAGATGTGATGTAATGAGATGTGATGTAATGAGATGTGATGAGATGTGATGAGATGTGATGTAATGAGATGTGATGAGATGTGATGTAATGAGATGTGATGTAATGAGATGTGATGTAATGAGATGTGATGTGATGAGATGTGATGAGATGTGATGTAATGAGATGTGATGTAATGTGATGTAATGTAATGAGATGTGATGTAATGAGATGTGATGTAATGAGATGTGATGTAATGAGATGTGATGTAATGAGATGTGATTTAATGAGATGTGATGTAATGAGATGTGATGTAATGAGATGTGATGTAATGAGATGTGATGAGATGTGATGTAATGTGATGTAATGAGATGTGATGTTATGTGATGTAATGTAATGAGATGTGATGTAATGAGATGTGATGTAATGAGATGTGATTTAATGAGATGTGATGAGATGTGATGTAATGAGATGTGATGAGATGTGATGTAATGAGATGTGATGTAATGAGATGTGATTTAATGAGATGTGATGAGATGTGATGTAATGAGATGTGATGTAATGAGATGTGATTTAATGAGATGTGATGTAATGAGATGTGATGTAATGAGATGTGATTTAATGAGATGTGATGAGATGTGATGAGATGTGATGAAATGAGATGTGATGTAATGAGATGTGATGAGATGTGATGTAATGAGATGTGATGTAATGAGATGTGATGTAATGAGATGTGATGTAATGAGATGTAATGAGATGTGATGTAATGAGATGTGATGTAATGAGATGTGATGTAATGAGATGTGATTTAATGAGATGTAATGAGATGTGATGAAATGAGATGTGATGTAATGAGATGTGATGTAATGAGATGTGATGTAATGAGATGTGATGAGATGTGATGTAATGAGATGTGATGTAATGAGATGTGATGTAATGAGATGTGATGTAATGAGATGTAATGAGATGTGATGTAATGAGATGTGATGTAATGAGATGTGATGTAATGAGATGTGATTTAATGAGATGTGATGAGATGTGATGAAATGAGATGTGATGTAATGAGATGTGATGTAATGAGATGTGATGTAATGAGATGTGATGAGATGTGATGAGATGTGATGTAATGAGATGTGATGTAATGTAATGAGATGTGATGTAATGAGATGTGATGTAATGAGATGTGATGTAATGAGATGTGATGTAATGAGATGTGATGTAATGTGATGTAATGAGATGTGATGTAATGAGATGTGATCTAATGAGATGTGATGTAATGAGATGTGATGTAATGTGATGTAATGAGATGTGATGTAATGAGATGTGATGTAATGAGATGTGATGTAATGAGATGTGATGTAATGAGATGTGATGAGATGTGATGAGATGTGATGTAATGAGATGTGATGAGATGTGATGTAATGTAATGAGATGTGATGTAATGAGATGTGATGAGATGTGATGAAATGAGATGTAATGTAATGAGATGTGATGAGATGTGATGTGATGTAATGAGATGTGATGTAATGAGATGTGATGTAATGAGATGTGATGAGATGAGATGTGATTTAATGAGATGTGATGAGATGTGATGAGATGTGATGAAATGAGATGTGATGTAATGAGATGTGATGAGATGTGATGAGATGTGATGAAATGAGATGTGATGTAATGAGATGTGATGTGATGAGATGTGATGAGATGTGATGAGATGTGATGTAATGAGATGTGATGAGATGTGATGTAATGAGATGTGATGAGATGTGATGTGATGAGATGTGATGTAATGAGATGTGATGAGATGTGATGAGATGTGATGTAATGAGATGTGATGAGATGTGATGTAATGAGATGTGATGAGATGTGATGTAATGAGATGTGATGTAATGAGATGTGATGTAATTTGATGTGATGAGATGTGATGTAATGAGATGTGATGTAATGAGATGTGATGTAATGAGATGTGATGTAATTTGATGTGATGATATGTGATGTAATGAGATGTGATGTAATGAGATGTGATGTAATTTGATGTGATGTGATGAGATGTGATGTAATTTGATGAGATGTGATGTAATGTAATGAGATGTAATGTAATGAGATGTGATGTAATGAGATGTGATGTAATTTGATGTGATGTGATGAGATGTGATGTAATTTGATGAGATGTGATGTAATGAGATGTGATGTAATGAGATGTGATGTAATGTGATGTGATGTAATGAGATGTGATGTAATGAGATGTGATGTAATGAGATGTGATGTAATGAGATGTGATGTAATGAGATGTGATGTAATGAGATGTGATCTAATGAGATGTGATGTAATGAGATGTGATGTAATGAGATGTGATGTAATGAGATGTGATGTAATGAGATGTGATGTGATCTAATGAGATGTGATGTAATGAGATGCGGAGAAGCAGGCCTTATTTCTAAAAAAGAATCCCAGTTTTAATTTCAATTTCCTTAAGAGATTGTCAATATGTGGTTTGAAGCAGAGATGTTCATCTATAGTGATGCCTAAGTATCTGTAGGTGTTAACAGCTTCAATGGGGTTATGCTGTGCAGACATGATGCAGGGAAGAACAGTTGGTCACTTTTTCTTATTGGAAAACAACATGCCTTTTGTCTTATCTGAATTTAACACCAACCTAAGGTGGAACAGATGTGACTGAAAAGTGTCAAAAGCAGACTGCAGACGTTCAAATGCAAGGGCAACAGTGCTAGCACAACAGTATCACCTGCATATAGATGTACAGAGGCATCAATACTTTGACCCACATCATTTATATAAATAGTAAAAAGGGTCGGTCCCAAGACCGAACCTTGAGGAACGCCTCTGGGCACATTAAGAAAGCTTGAGGAGAGACCGCTGAATTTTACACATTGCTTGTGATTTGAAAGATAGTTTGCAAACCAACCAGACAGGCCTATATGAGATAGCTTCATGGTCCACCTATCAAATGCCTTGGATAAGTCTATAAAAAGGGCAGCACAGTAGCTCTTTGCGTCCAAGCCTTCAACAATGTCATTCACTACTTTCAAAGCAGCCGTTACTGTACTGTGCTGCTTCCTAAAGCCTGACTGGTGATGTGCTCCAAATAAGGGCAAAGAGGCGGAGCCGAGGCGGGACCTGCTGCCACCGAGCTGAAAGTTCCAGAGCTAGCTGAAGCTACCAAGCTAAGCTAACATGCTCCCCATCTGCACACTGCCGTGGCATTTTACGTTTCTAAGGTAAGCGGACATGAAACTATTCAGAAAAACTATAAATAATCATCTAAGTTATTGAGTTTTTAGCATAATACTTCAGAATCTTAAAATCCCTTAACGTTTGTATGCAATCGTGCTAAATTCACACTGGAATCAAGCAAATATTAATATGTGTGCATGACATTAGTTATTTATATTTTGATATCACTTAATTATACGTTTAATACATTTAAGTCAAGCTAAGGTACATGTGATGGTAGCTAGTTAGTGCTCTTACCTGTGAGGCCTCCTCCAAACAGCATAATAACCAGACTGTATCATTCAAACTAAGTACCAGTTCTAGATCCTTGACTTTAGACAAACAATTCAAAAGACAACATGTATTTAAAGACCAATCTTTATTTGAAGGTGCCTCTTAACCTGAGATATTAGTTATACAGTAATAGTATTGACAATCTAAAAAAACTGAGCAACTCAACTTTATGTTTCTTATTGTCTAAAGCATTTATTATTTTCATTTCCCCCTCTCATATTCAGTGTGGACGGATTGAGACAGCGTGGTGTCCAGAGAGCTGCAGAGACTTCAGGGAGAAACCTCCGTGTGATGGACGTCCTGTCTGTTGGTTTGGAGAGGACTGAGGGTCTTTCCTCTGCGAGGGGGTCCAGGCCTGATGGAGGAGCCCATGCTGGGTAAAGCTGATACCACCTGCACAGGCCTAGTCTGTCACTTTATTTGACTAAATGGGTTTACTTTAGGGCTGTCAAACGATTACCATTTTTGATCAGATTAATCACAGCTTAAAAATTAATGAATCAGATTAATCACCATTCAAACTATGTCCAAAATATGCCATTTCTTTATGTGTATTGTTGTGGGAATGGAAAGATAAATGAAAGAAGGCGGATATATCCATTTAACATACAGTATGTTTATTGTAACATTGTTCTGTGTGTCACAATGAAAGACAGCCCACACACCTATCAATCATCAAACCGTGGGGTCTTAATTCATTACGTGTTGATTTCTATCAACGGGGGAATACTTCAGGAAAGTGGGGGGGGGGGGGGGGGCTAGTGGAGTACTTCGTTACCACAGAGTGTGAACGCTGTGATCAGCTGTTTTAGCTTAGTTCTCCAGTGAAGGGGGGGAGTCTCCCTCCGCAGCTGGTTGGCGTAGTTTTGGCACAGTTCCGTTGTACAGACCGACGTTAACAGCAGCCCTGTCTGTGCACACGGAGACCGACTCTGTCGTCCGGTGATCTAACCGCCTTCTGGAAAAGTTTGTACGTCGGTACGCAAATGCGTTTTGTGACACAAGTGACGGTACGCATTTCAGATTACGCACATAACCTGCGTACCAGTTATGTGCACCCCTGTACTACAGCTAAAGTATTCTCCGTCGGGACTTCCTGCAACAACACCATGCCGTTATCTTGATTCTGATTGGCCAGAAGACATTATCAAAGATGTTCTATTGAGAAGACGATCACTACGTGACAAAAGTTTTCAAAACCGTTTCTAGTCTTCGGTATTTCCAGACAAGTGTCTACTGAAATCAATCTGACTAACTGCTGTCTGTGTGATTTACTCCGCGAGTTGGCGGACTTTATTTAGCTTACTTTAACATCATTTTTCATGGTGGGGTTAAGCCATTTCTTGGTATGGCTGTAGCCTACCCCAGCCATACCCTGGCGCTGCCACTGGTGGGATGTATGGGGCGGGTCCTTCTGCACATGCATTGAATGCGTTAAATAGTTTAACGCAATTAATTCAAAAAATTAATTTCCGCCGTTAACGCGATAATTTTGACAGCATTAGTTTACTTATACATTTAATAGGTTTACACCTTCTGTCCATATGTGCTTTTTATTTCAAGTGGACCTATCATGCTATATCTGAATAATATAGTGTAGGACCATACCTATATAAGGCATATTTTTATTTTTCAAAATACCAAACAGATCATGCATTTGAGCCATTCCTCATTTCGCTCAATTTAACACTGTCTTAGCATCATGGGCTGATTCTGTGAGAACAGCACCATCTACAGGCCTGGCATATGTACTACAGCGTCTCCAGCGCTTTCCAACGGCAATGTCCGTGGCTGTCTCCTCCTGATTGGTGGAGTTGGCCCAATAGCCGTAGCACCACTTCTGTGACGTCATAGAAGTGTTCAAATCTGGATCAGTCTGTATCAGATCCGTTGCAGCCCCTTTTTAAGAGATTTGGGTATGGAGGAAAATAGAGAGGGTTGTGTTTTCTGACACTTGGTGAGTTCCCTGGAACACCGGGGACACATGTTCATGTAGAAAAGACGTACAAAGGTGCATTTTGCATGATAGGTCCCCTTTAAACCATTTTTGATTAACTTTGGGTTCACATTTCAATAAATTGTATTTGCACTCCTTTCGTCCATTATTCTTACTGAAGATGTTAGATCACACATCTGACTGAAGATTGGCTCCATTTATTTGTGACGTTGCAAACTCTGCGGTACAAGGCACAAGTGATGTGAAGCTCATAAAGCGAGGCAAATAGAAATAATCAGCTGATGGAGTGTAGATGTGGAAATAGGTGCATTCGATCAGCTGACAATAAAAGTCGTTTCTTAGTGTACTGGTCTTAAAATCTCATAGCATCAGCTTTTAATGTTCCTCTTGGATGTTCTCTTTGACCCTCAGAGAAGGAGAACATGTCGTGTCTTTCAGGCAGGTCCTTTCCTAACAAAAATGACAGGAAACATAAAACATATTATTGCAGAACAAGTGTGTTATTTATGAAAGCGGTGTGTTTGTGTGTTTAGGGGCTGGAGATATAATTATTTTGTAATTGTAATGTTTGTTTTTTTTCAACAGTGAGCTACAAAGAGAATCAGATTATGAAGGAACAGTATGAAGTTCATCAACATTGAAATATATGTTATTATCAAAATAATATTGAACTGTTATCAAAACGTAGTGCAACTGTAGAAGCTTGCTCTGTTGTCTCACTGAAAGAATCACTTTTACCACGTTTTTTACAGACAATATTCAGAGATAAATAGTAGCAGTTCTCACTGTGTGTTAAATATCTTTGCCTTCAATACATTAAATTAGGAAGCTGACAAAGTCATATTGCTAAATATCTAAATGTAACTTTTTGCATGGAAAAAACCCTGAACTTCACTGGTGTGTAGGTGATCTAGTATTGTGTAATGGAATGTATATCAGTGTATTAAAGTCAATACTTCATTCATTTAAACCAATATCTTTCTTGATTCTTTGTACAGTATGAAAAATAGAGTCTTTGTACCTGTGCTGAAGTTCACTGCTGTGAGGAGTCCAGTTCTGTCTCTCACTCTCTGGTCCAGCCTGTCTGCATCAACTGGACACCTTAAACAAACAGATATATGTAAAGTACCATGTGTACAAACAATATAACTGATTCTCTTCTGTTGAACATGTTGGATTGTGTATTGTCCGAGTCAGGGTCCTTTTTATTTTACTGTAACTTTGGAAGTTGTGTTACCAATGCTTGCTGTTTATTTGATACCGTAATGCAATTCATAAAAACAACAAGGTTTGGGTTCGTTCTTCAGATGACTGTGATGTTAACGAGTAAGCTCAATAATGAACTCCAGCTCAACCAACCATATTGTAATATCTAAGTAATCATCTTGAAATATGAGATTAATAATTGTAATAGACACACATCTTATTGTGAGGTGGATTTCACATACACTACTTCGAGATTAGCTTGTCTACATACTTGAGCATAGCCCATTTAAATTAACCTTAGCGATACATACAGTTCCTACCTACATAATAAAATAACTCTCTAAGTTACAAGGATGACCTTATTTTATCAACCTCAAACAGAAGCCGTTTGTTCAACAGTATTATCCCACTTTACACTTAACACTTCTCTATTTCGTTCTAACCTTTATATATACAGTTGTGGTGACCACTATATTACAGAATTCAATCTAGGAACTACAGTTGGGGCTATTGTTCCCACACGGACATGTTATGGTTCCCTATATATATTGTGTGCCCTCCTGGCTCTTTCTCTCTTCTTCCCGGACTGCAACCGGAGAACATGTAGTAAATCAAGTCAACTTTTATACTATCATTGCCCCGCCTCTGACTCCCTATCTCTCGGCACCACACAGTCTATGATTTTAACTTGGAGGCTACGATTAGCATCGTTAGCACCGATGTAGCTACCACTCGCTTACACGCTAACCCAAGCCTTAACATTCATTACGTAGCTGAATAAAATCATTAACACATAAATAAAGCACTCAAATTTCACTTACCGCAAAACTGCATTAATGCACCGTCTGTTTCAACCGCAGAGCGAGTCACAATAGTCCGATATATAAGCATGAAGAACAAACAACCACGGCCGGGGGCAAGTTGTGTTCCCTGGATGAGCTGACCAGGCAGAGTGCCTGTAGCTTCACGGAGCAGCTAGCGGAGAGACAAGAAGCTAGCAGCAGCAGTCACTTCACATGCCGGTGTTACAGTATAAGTTGAGTCATGACAACTGGCGACATTCTATTATTTTCGTCATAGGAATCCGGGGCGTGTACATTGAGGACCCATTGTTGACTTACCAGGAAAGAAACATCGTTTCTCGTTTACGTTCATCTTTTGCTATATCTGCCTTTCTAAGATCACTTTGCTGCACATTCAGTACTCGTATGTGAGGTTGTGGGTGAGAGTCCGATATCGTGACGCTTACAGGGAGGTATCGAACATTACAAAGTAGGTGACTGTGTGGATGCCTGTTCAAAACATTGCAAACTTCAATAAATCATTTAAATTATATATTTGTGTCCGACTTTCATTTGTTCATCGTTCTTAATGTGATGTATAGTAGCTTTGATAGCTGTCCATACCTTCAGACAGCCTAAAAGTAAAACACAAGTTGTTTATTCACAGCCCGAACGCTCATCGAGATGACTGGATCAGTCATGACAACTTGAGATAAGCTCCGATTAAATTGTGATATCAATTCTGTAGCTAACCTCCAGGGAGCACGTTTATTTTATGAAATACCTGTATCCCTCTCATCACAACAAGACTCTACACTGTGCAGAAAAAACAATTACATACATGAAAATAACCTTGATGCATGGGAATTAAACACACAAACTATCTTCCGTGGCTATACTGATATGTCACAGTAACGGTAAACCACAGAAAAGTAAGTCCAGCGGGGCACAAGTTGAATACATATAATACGGTAGTTCTATTATGCCTTTAAGCCTATACGTTTAACCCATAAGAACCCGGACCCATTTCTACTTTTGGGGAAATTAAGGGGAACGTCATTTAGACTAAATAGACACATTTCTGACAAGTAACCTCCCTAGTGTCAAATATCTGGGCTTTAATGGTAAAGTAACTCTTATTTATAACTTAATTAACAAGGATGATGTTTTGGTTTGCATTTGTTTGAACATACTATGAATTGAAGAATAAAGCATATCTTAACTAAATATAATTGGATCAGCTAAATTAACTGACCAGACCATAATCATATTTCTAATTGTGCATACATGTCACTCCGGGTTTACTGTGAATGTTTAGGGTTAAAGTCCCGATGTGACACCATGTGTCACAGCAATATTTATGGCATTTGTTTCATATCAATTTCATCAAGAAATGTTTCCACAACAGGTTAAATGTAATCAGAATCAGAATACCTTTATTCGTCCCACAGAGGGGACATTTACATTTGTTACAGCAGAAAAGAGCCGAAGACAGCTTAATGTTTAACAAATGACATTTCATGTAAGCATTTTTATTCTTAAATGGCTTGAATATTAACTTTAGCAACAAAAAACCTTTCCAAATCTAGCTAGTTCTGTCACATGTTTTAGCCTGACACATGGACATCTTGGACATGTTGTTATGGGAAGACAAAAGCAAATGACAAGGACCATGACCCCAGACTGTTCAGTGTGTGTCACTTTGGGACTTCATGAGATAAAAAAGGCTAAAGCTGTATAAGGAACTTTCTAGAACATTTAAATTTCATGTGACACCCGTGTCTAAGCAATTCTGTCTGCCTTCCGTGTTCCTGTTGTTATTTACTTCCTCTCTGCCTTCTTCTGATGATTTATCTGTTAGTTTGTGTGTTTAATTCCCATGCATCAAGGTTATTTTCATGTATGTAATTGTTTTTTCTGCACAGTGTAGAGTCTTGTTGTGATGAGAGGGATACAGGTATTTCATAAAATAAACGTGCTCCCTGGAGGTTAGCTACAGAATTGATATCACAATTTAATCGGAGCTTATCTCAAGTTGTCATGACTGATCTAGTCATCTCGATGAGCGTTCGGGCTGTGAATAAACAACTTGTGTTTTACTTTTAGGCTGTCTGAAGGTATGGACAGCTATCAAAGCTACTATACATCACATTAAGAACGATGAACAAATGAAAGTCGGACACAAATATATAATTTAAATGATTTATTGAAGTTTGCAATGTTTTGAACAGGCATCCACACAGTCACCTACTTTGTAATGTTCGATACCTCCCTGTAAGCGTCACGATATCGGACTCTCACCCACAACCTCACATACGAGTACTGAATGTGCAGCAAAGTGATCTTAGGAAGGCAGATATAGCAAAAGATAAACGTAAACGACAAACGATGTTTCTTTCCTGGTAAGTCAACAATGGGTCCTCGATGTACACGCCCCGGATTCCTATGACGAAAATAATAGAATGTCGCCAGTTGTCATGACTCAATTTATACTGTAACACCGGCACTCAATGTGACCACGCCCTAATTTATGCAAACACTTTAAGACCTAATATAAATAAAAGGGTCGTGTTAGAAAACAATTCACTCACAGATCCATAATCATGAAGGTGTAATCTAACTATATCCATAATAATATTTCAGGGTGTCCGCGCGGTAGTAAAAGGTAGTAAAAGGTAGTAAAAAGAATCTACCCAAATTAAGGCCCTTGAAAGGTAGTAAAAGGTAACAAACGCAATTTGACTTGGTAGTAATTTTTTTAAAACTCTGCCTCAATATATAATGAGTTTCCATTGTTTGCTTATTATTTGTGTCTGCATGTTTGAATTTCATCTAGCCTACGTAGTTTAAAAATATATACGGTGCTAACAGGACCTGAGTGAGGCGTAGTTGATAGCAATGACGTAGAGGTAACCTGTGTGGACTTCATAGCCTATCAGCGACGCTTACAACATTTTCCGCCTTTTTCCAACAATTGACGTTAGCAGAGCCGCCTTTTGCCACAGTTGCAGTCTACTTTTTCTGATGTTAGCAAATTCGAGCAAATTTAGTGTGAAATGGGGAAGTGCAAGTTTTCGCAATTATGGGTTGATGACCCCTTATATAAAGACTGGCTTAAACCCGTCATAGGAAATGACCGTGAAGCATTTTGCAGTGTCTGCAAAAAAACTATAAATGTTACCTGGAACGGCATTACTGCTATCAAGTCCCACAGTGGATCGGCTATACACCAGCAGCGGCTTCGGGTGAGGGGGGGACAGCTGCCGATTTCGTTGTTTTGCGATGCTAGCAGCAGCACCACACAGATCGCGGCAGATCATGCCAACTTATCAGCAACAGTCGCACCACCTCGGCAGCAAACCAGTGCCACCAGCACCACCACGGCTGCGATAGCCAAACAGCAGACGTTACCGCCACAAACATCAGCCCTCAGGGCTGAGGTTCTCTGGTGCCTGAACACAGCAGCTAACCATCATTCATTCAATTCGAATGAGGGCATTGGGGAATTGTTCGAAAACATGTTCACTGACTCCGACATAGCCAAAAGTTTTGTTTGTGGCAAAGATAAGACATCGTATATCCTTGGATTTGGCATTGCTCCACATTTTAAGAAGCTTCTTATAAATAGCATCAATGCTTCTGGGCCATATGTTGTCATGTTTGACGAGTCTCTGAACCAGTCCGCCAAGAAGAAGCAAATGGATATTCACGTTCGGTTCTGGAGAGATGACCGCGTGACGTCTTCATATTTTGGGTCACAGTTTCTTGGACATGCAAGGGCTGAAGACTTGCTGCAAAGCATTAAAGTGAGTTGATATTTTCTTGTTTGTTCTTTCTTATTGTCGTTATATGCCCATTTGAAAATGTTTATGTCATAGTTAGCCTAAGCTTTAGCCTACACGACGTGTGTGTCGGGTGTGTTTTGTGACCCTGCAATGCTATTTTGCTATTTTGAGAAAATCCACGGTAAACAAACATCCGGGTTAAAATGTTGAATTTCATGTTTTCGCATAATTTGACAGTATACAGTCTACATATCATTTCATATCGTGGACAAATCACGGAAAAACATACGTTTTGACTGTTAAGCCCGGTGAAGATGCAACACATTAGCAGTCATACCATTTGTCAACGCCGCTTAAAAAGGTGATTTTCTCCTCTTCTAGCATTATCATGACAGGAGAACCATGCCACTTTGGATACAGTTATCTTAACGATTGTTCTAGCAATAGCCTCAATATACATATCGTTGGAAAGCTTAGTTTATGGCCGTTCATATGAGAACAATAACTTAGTTTTGTACATTTTACCAAAGCGACTGGTTTCGCCTTGCAGGGTCACATTTTGATGAAGGATTTGGTTAATATTTCTGAAAGATGCATACTGGTACTACAAAGGGGGAAACACGTTTGACTTATACTTACTGGCACTGTATTTACTGTCTATCTATTGTCTATTTTATGAATAACCAAAAACCACAGGACAGATTAAAATTTTCAATAAACTTTGTTTTTTGTGACAATTCACAGGAATGTGTTGCACAACTCAACTTGAGACACCTGCTGTCTGTCAGTATGGATGGCCCAAATGTCAACTTCAAGCTGCTGAAGCTCCTTCAGAACGAACATTCAGAGCTTCATGGGGATGCACAACTCATCAGTGTTGGCAGTTGTGGCTTGCACACCCTCCACAATGCCATGAAGGCAGGATTCGCAACATGGCAGGTAGACAAACTGTTGCGAGCTATGCACTACATCTTCCACAATGTTCCTGCCCGTAGAGAAGATTACACCGCCACCACAGGATCTTCTACCTTTCCCCGATCTTTCTGTGGCCACAGATGGGTGGAAAATGTCCCTGTGGCTGAGAGAGCTGTCGACATTTGGCCTGTGCTTTTAACATATGTTGATGCTGTTCAGAAGAAAAAGGTGACAAACCCAAACACGGCGTCATATGATATCATTTTGGCAGCACGGGATGATAATTTGATAATTCCAAAGCTCCAGTTCTTCTTGTCAGTTGCACGAAGCTTCAACCCCTTCCTGACCAAATATCAGACCGACGAGCCTGTGCTGCCCTTTTTTGCTAAAGATCTGAAAGAACTCCTGATGGTAAGAAATGTAATTCCTGTAGAGTAACTGTCTTTATTTGAATGTGATTAAACTGTATCAGTTGACAGGTGTGACTTGATTGCTAACAGTTTTTGTTGTTCTTTTAAGGCTTTACTGCGGCGATTTGTTAAAAGGGAACTTATACAGGACCGAAGCCCACTGCAACTTATCACAATCCAGGTGTCTGAGGAGAAGAACTGGGTGGCTCTGAAAAATGTGGACATCGGCCTGGGTGCTGAATCTGCCATCAAGGTAATTACTGCAGATACTTTCAATGTCATACATGAAATGTGCTGTCGGCACAAATAAATAGTTACTTCGAACTATTAGGGTAGAAAATGAATGAGTAACATTGGGCATTATTTAACCACCTCTGTGGTAAGCAATATAGCTATCGTAATTGTGTGGTTGTTAATGGTTATCTTTCAAACTTCAGTGGTCTTCACCACCAGGCCTTTGGCATTGAGGCTTAAACTGAACCACAGCCATGAGGATATACCAAACCTCTTTCTCACTCTGGTTAAATTGTTAGGATTGTTTTAAATGTGTAACTTGTCATAGTTTAATTTCCAATCATAGCAGTGAATGTTTATGCATCCTGAACTCATCCTGAACTATACTCACATATCCCATCACTCCCCCACCCACCCACCCACACACACAAACACACCCACACACACACACACACACACACACACACACACACACACACACACACACACACACACACACACACACACACACACATACACACACACACACCCAGAGAGCAGACAACCAACATCTTTTCCCCACAGGTTTTACACAAGTATCTCTATATATGTGACAAATAAATATCCTTGTATGAACATTAATGTTCTCTATTTGTTAGGCCCTTCAGAGCAAACCAGGAGGCAAGATAGGGGAGCTCTCTCTGCTAACCTTCAGGAAAGAATGTTTGCAGTGCCTTGTTAAGGTTGTCATGAAATTGCAAGACAAATCCCCCCTAAAGGTTCCAATGGTTAGGCACATTGCATGCCTTGATCCCACACAAATCCACCAAGAACCGGAGTGGTGCATCAAGCAAATGAAGAGTGTAGTGCAGACATTCCTTCAGGGAAAGAGATTGACAGGTGGCATTCCAGCTGGTAAGAAAAAATACAGTATGTCTAGGGACAGGGAAGGTCATTCAAATGAAGGCCATGTTCTAAGGGTGTTCTACTTTGAAATGTACTTAAATGTCATTAATGATTATGTTTTTGTCAATATTGTAGGTGATGTTATCATTCAACAGTTCGAATCGTTGACCTCTGTGGAAGGACGGGATGAACGTTTCCTGGCTTTCAAGCCACTGAAGGACCGCCTTGATGTGTTTTTCTACACAACCCTCAGCAGGCCTTACCCTGACTTGCTGCAGTTTTGCCAGAGTCTCCTCCTTCTTTCCCATGGCCAAGCCACTGTGGAAAGAGGATTTTCAGTGAACAAAGAGGTGGAGACATGCAATCTCCATGACCGCACACTGGAATCACTGAGACTAGTTTGTGACAGGATCAACAGTTGTGGTGGTGTTTTGAAAGTGCCCCTCACAAAGGAGCTCCTTGCCTCTGCCTCATCAGCTAGATCCCAGTACAGACTGTACCTTGACAGTGAAAAGAAAAAGAGAGAGAGTGCTGCCCATGCTCTGAGGAGGAAGGCAGTGGGGGAGGAGCTTCTGGACCTCAGAAGACAGGAAGAGGTACTTCGCCGTGTTTGTCACTCACTGGAAAAGGACGCGGACAAGTTGGCCGAGCAGGCTGAGGGAAAGGCTGGGTCCAAAATGGCTGAACTGATAATCAAGTCCAATACCCTTCGCAGAAGGCAGAAAGAAAAAAAAGAAGAGCTCTGCAAATTGGAGAAAATAATTGAAGATAAGTCCTCACAACTGAGACTTCTGTGACTGTACACCCCTCACAGTTATTGTTTTAAATGATTCACTTAGATACAATGTAGATTGCAACAACAACAACATCCATACAAAGGCGCACCCACAGACATGTGCATACATGCACTCCTCACACACGTTATTGTGTTTAAATATGGTGAATGTTATATTGAAGCAGATCTTTGAAAGCTGTAGTCCTCAGAGCATATTGTTCATTAAAGTTATTTATTTGATTGATTTTCAATTTTTTTCATTAATACGCATTATTAATACGCACCAGTAACTGCTTAAGTGTGTGTGTGTGTGTGTGTGTGTGTGTGTGTGTGTGTGTGTGTGTGTGTGTGTGTGTGTGTGTGTGTGTGTGTGTGTGTGTGTGTGTGTGTGTGTGTGTGTGTGTGTGTGTGTGTGTGTGTGTGTGTGTGTGTGTGTGTGTGTGTGTGTGTGAGAATGCGTGTTTGTGAGAGAATGCGTGTTTGTGAGTAAGTGTGTGTGATGTGACACTTTATTATTAATATTTATGGTTGTTAAGTGATATGTGTTTAAGAAGTGTCAAGGTTATTACTCACTTTATTAGGGCTAAGGGTCAACTCAACACTACAAAAAAAAACACAATTGACAATGACAATACTTAATGATCACAATTAAACATTAGTGTACCTGATATGTATGACGGGTGTGACAGTGTCACACTAATACCTTATAATTAGTAGTCCAAAAAGGGCTGCTGCTTGATGTCGTGTTGGTAGTAAAAAATATTGTGGAGGTAGTAAAAAAGGTAGTAAATTCATCTCTATGAATCCTGCAGATACCCTGTATTTATGCATCCAGGGGTAGCAACATGTTTTTCTCTGCTGTAAAGTTGGGCATTTTAACATAGGGGTCTATGGAAATTGCTCCTTTCTGCAGTCAGCCCCTATCGGCCAATATATGAACTGCAGTGTGTGCCACTTCCGTATTGGCGTCCCGGCTCTTCCACAGAGTTTGCCGCTTGGGTAGTACTGGCAGTCACAGCAGAACCAATCCCTCAACATCACTGCTGTGGGTTGCCTTTGGAGCTGGGAAGAGTTTTCTGCATTTAGCAGCTCATGAGATGGCGATCACTAGGTCCAGATCGATGCATAGCCTTACCAATGTTCCATGCATTTACTGGATGTGACACTGGGTCATCTTTTGGTGGCACGGGCAAGAAGACAGCGTGGGATACATGGATGACGTTTGATGATGTGGAAGAGGGGTGGAAGCAGGCCCGCCCCTCCCTTCACGCAGATCACACAGACTGGGTGGGGCCTCATCTTGGAGAGGGATGATCCTGAACTACCTGGGACGTCAAGTGCCATCCCTAGAGGGGGGGGGGGGGGGTACTGTAAGGCCCTAGCAAGCATGTTGATGTTTTTGTTATTGTTCCTGTTTTCATTTTTGTTTCTCTCATTTCAGTCTCAGCTTTCCTGCCCTTGGTTGAACTCCACCTGCTTCTCATCCCTAATTAGCCTCACCTGGGCATCTCTCCCTCTTTCTACTTAGTCTGCATCCACATTCCCAGTTCGTCTTAGTTATTCCTAGCGTTCCAGCAGTGTTTCTCCTAGTATCTTGATTCCACGAGTACCTGACCCAGCTTCGTGTCCTGACCCGGTCTCTGCCTAATCCTCGTCTGTTTTGGTAGCCTCACTGACTGATCTCCCGTGTACCGAACCTTGGCTATAAAGACCCTTTTTGCATCCTGCCTCTGTCTCTGAGTCGTGCTATTGAGTCCTCTACTTGTGTTCATTCAGTCGTTACAGCCTCGCCCTCTAATCATATTCAGGTGGTTTAATATTCCAGGAAGAAGCAGGGAATCAAATGTTAAATCAACATTGTAAATCCTGAAACAGTTCTAACTTATTTTTGATATCACTTGGGCCGAGGGCTGTATTTACATTAGTCTATTCTACAGGATATGTCCTTGAGTGGATCCACTGTGACTTCATTTGGGTTCCACTTTGAATCAAATCTGCATGAGATGTAAATGTGAATATTTACTGGCCTTTGTCTCAGAGTAATAAGGAAGAGCTTATAGGTTGAACCAGTACAGCGGTGACACGCATGTTCACAAATCACTTCATGTAAAACCTGGCTCAGTTTCTGTAATCAGTTCAAGTCAAAGTCAAAGTCAACTTTATTGTCAATCTTCCAGTTTGTGTACATATAAAGGAGGGGGAGGGGTAATCATTTATGGAGAGGGAAAGGGTTCTTTTAAATCAGGTAGAGAGCAAAGCTGGGTAACCAAGGAGCCAACTACTAAGTTTAAAACACAATCATTTATTCAGTAGAACATACAAACTTTACTAAGAAAACTAAAATCAGAGCTGTCTAAAATATAATGTCAGTAAAAAGATAGTCTAAAACTATTTTACCTATACCCTAACTGCATTCTCAATGAGGTTTAGCTAGAAACGTATTTTCTACATATCTTCTAGAAACATATTTTCTCCCACGTTACGTTAGTTATGAACATATCTTCAATAAGTTTATTTTCTACATATCTTTGCCATTTATTGTCTTGCTTATAATAATGGTAATAGTCATTTATAAATATCATTTTAGAGCACACCTTTGAAATGGAGAATCGGGCTCGATATATTGTTAAATTAAAATTAGTAGGCAAGGCTGTAATTTCTCCAGCTGTTATACACCTGAGTCAAATTCAGGGAAGGTGATTGTCAAATGCCAACAATCAGGAGAGATATTTGATAGTTGGTGCTCGAGAAGACTAAACATTTATCTGCAGATCTCTATAAAGTATATTCATTACTCGTTATTCTCTACTAATAGTTCATTAAAGACTGTATAATTGCTATTTTGCACATCCCTTTGAAGATTTTCAAAGGTTTGACATATCATACACACAACTACGGTGTGGTTATGCAATGAATGAAAGACTTGGGTCACAGGTTCCTCAACAGTGCATTACAAGACATCTATCAATATGTGTGAATACCTCCAGCATGAAACTGTCATTCTGCACATTTCTTATTCTATCTACAGACATAAGAGTATAATGTATAATATCAGTTAAAATAAGTGCTTCATAGTTAACATTGCAGGAAAGCAATATATTAGACCTTAAGTACTTTGTCAGGCTTAATATTTATCTGTAGATACCCCCAAAGCTTTTTTCTTATTTGAAAGAAGACCTTAATCTAAAGTATTATTTAATGTTTAAATAAAGGTTAATTAGTTTGTCTGTTTTGCTCATCCTCATATTAATATCTTTGTACATCCTGCTCTAAACTGTTTTTTTGTAGAGATCACTTACAGAATCTTCTTGATTTTGTATATTCTATATTTCTATCATTGACCTCCTACTTTCCCCCTATGAAAGCATGTACTCTTAATATCTTTTAATCAAATATAACACATAAAAACAATAATTCAATAACGTGCTTTAACCACTAGGCGGTGCACACAAGGTACACACAGCCATAATAACTTTGTATTATTAGTGTAGGACACTTATGTATGTACAACATCTGAATATATTTAGTTTTATTCATGTTTTTACAGCATATTGCTATACTATTTCTCATGTTTTACTTCTACACATTAATATCAGATTTGTAAAATATCACAGACAGAAAGGTATATCCGTCATTTAATGGTGAGCTATTGAAATTGTGATTCCATATACAGGACTGTCTCAGAAAATTAGAATATTGTGATAAAGTTCTTTATTTTCTGTAATGCAATTAAAAAAACAAAAATGTCATACATTCTGGATTCATTACAAATCAACTGAAATATTGCTCAAAAATCTCAAAAAATTAGAATAGTTCCTCAGACCAAGTAAAAAAAAAAGATTTATAACAGCAAAACACAATCAAACATTTGAAAATGTCCATTAATGCACTCAGTACTTGGTTGGGAATCCTTTTGCACGGATTACTGCATCAATGCGGCGTGGCATGGAGGCAATCAGCCTGTGGCATTGCTGAGGTGTTATGGATGCCCAGGATGCTTCAATAGCGGCCTTTAGCTCATTAGCATTGTTGGGTCTGGTGTCTTTCAGCTTCTTCTTCACAATACCCCACATATTCTCTATGGGGTTCAGGTCAGGGGAATTTGCAGGCCAATCGAGGACAGTAATGCCATGGTCAGTACACCAGTTACTGGTGGTTTTGGCACTGTGGGCAGGTGCCAGATCATGCTGGAAAATGAATTCCTCATCTCCATAGAGCTTTTCAGCAGACGGAAGCATGTAGTGCTCTAAAATCTCTTGGTACACAGCTGCATTTACTCTGGGCTTGATGAAACACAGTGGACCAACACCAGCAGCTGACATGGCTCCCCAAACCATCGCTGACTGTGGGAACTTCACACTGGATTTCAAGCAACTTGGATTTTGCTCCTCTCCAGCCTTTCTCCAGACTCTGGCGCCTTGACTTCCAAATGAAATACAAAACTTGCTTTCGTCTGAAAAGAGGACTTTGGACCACTGTGCAACTGTCCAGTGCTTCTTTTCCTTAGCCCAAGTCAGACGCCTCTTCCGTTGTCTTGAGTTCAGAAGTGGCTTGACCATGGGAATACGGCTATTGTAGCCCATTTCCCGGACACGTCTGTGAACAGTGACTTTTGATACCTGGACTCCAGCTTCAGTCCACTGTCTTTGAAGCTCCCCCAAATTCTGGAAGCGACTCTTCTTCACAATGCTGTTAAGGCTGCGGTCATCTCTCTTGGTTGTGCAGCGTTTCCTGCCACATTTCCCCCTTCCAACAGACTTTTTGTGGATGTGCTTTGAAACTGCACTCTGTGAACAGCTTGCTCTTTGAGAAATGTCTTTTTGTGTCTTACCCTCCTGATGGAGGGTGTCAATGACGGTCCTCTGGACAGCAGTCGGATCAGCAGTCTTCCCCATACTTGTGATTTAGTTTACTGAACCAAGCTGAGTGTTTTTCAAGGCTCAGGAAACCCTTGCAGGTGTTTCGAGTTAATTAGACGATTCAAGTGATTCGTTGAACACCCTACTAGTATACTTTTTCATGATATTCTAATATTTAGAGATAGGATATTTGAGTTTTCTTAAGCTGTATGCCATAATCAGCAATATTAAAATAATAAAAGGCTTGCAATATTTCAGTTGATTTGTAATGAATCCAGAATGTATGACATTTTTGTTTTTTTAATTGCATTACAGAAAATATAAGAACTTTATCACAATATTCTAATTTTCTGAGACAGTCCTGTATGTGTCTCCCATCACCCAAATCCCCTGACTATTCTGTCAACTCAGTATTTACATTCTTATATTCAAAGAAAATCAGTAATATCTTTAAAAACTACAAGTCCTTTTATATGCAATAACATGCTTTAACCACTAGGTGTCCTTTTCTATCAGCTGTGCAACGTTATGGTGTAAATATAACCTATCTATGAATTAGATCAAATATAAAAGTCAGCTGAATTAGTGTTGATCCTGCAAGGAGACGTATTGTGTGAAGAGAAATTGAAGATGTTTTTTAATTGCTGATATATTTATGATCCACGTCACGTTTTCAGTTTCGGCGGTATTTCTTCCTGTTTGTCCAGAAGTCTCCTCATCAGGGCTCTATAAATAGAGAACTACGGCAGATCTGTAATATGTAATGCAGCCAAACCGTGTATTACAATGCAGTTATGTGATGACCTTCAAAGAGAAAAGCAAGAACTCGGAATAAAGTATTATTTTTAAATGTTTTCGGATGTCATATCGCATAAACATCATATCCCAACATTCACTGCGGCTAAAACATCCAATCAACAAGCTTCAAGCTGAGGATCTTGGGTAATCTGTTCAGTGGGTGGTTTGTGGTGTGTATCGCTCGAAATGTCCCTTATAGGCCTACGTCTGTTTCCGGTGACTTTATTTATGGCTAAAAAGCCCAAGAATTAAACTAATACATAAAAACAAGGACAATTGTGTGTTATTGTTGAGTAAATAACAGAGTGTTATTTAGAAAAGAATAACAAATTAGAAGGAAAAAAAGATTTTCAAAAATACAGATTTCAGTATTCTGAGGCTCTGAGCCATTTCTTTTCCTCACAGGCGGGAAAAAAATAAAACAAATAAATAAAAAGATAAAACACCAGCATGTAATTTACGTTAGAATAAATAGAATGGTTTTGAATAGATGAGAGTAAAATCTGTCACTTTACAGCCCCGCCCACTTTGGGGGAAACCAACGCCTTCATTTGAACGGCGATCGAGCCTGAAGCCACAGAGCTCTTCTGTTACTGTCCTTTGTTCTTAGAGGAAGTATATAACCCGCCCGTACAGTGGGGCTAGGCGGTCATTTTGCAGCTCGTGGTATAAACATAGACAATGGCTAGAATATGAATGCACTTGGGTAAATAAAGGCTTGAAATGAAATGAATATAGAGCCATATTCTGCCATGCCTTTAGAAATGTTGGGTCAAACAAAACGCATACAATACCTAGCCATTCTTTTGCGGTTATTTTGGTGAAAGTAACTCAAAAATAACTAAAGTAGTGTAACTCATTACATTTCAGAGACAGTAATATTGTAATGTAACTTATTACTTTAAAAAGACAGTATTAAGTAATATGTAATATATTACATTTTGGAAGTAACTTGCCCAACACTGATGTTGGGTTATGGTCTGTCTTTTTGTTTCTTCTTCTTTTTGGTCTTGCAGCCAACCCACTTCCCTCACAAAATACAAAGGGGTAAAGTACCCAATTATGTGTGTGTGTGTGTGTGTGTGTGTGTGTGTGTGTGTGTGTGTGTGTGTGTGTGTGTGTGTGTGTGTGTGTGTGTGTGTGTGTGTGTGTGTGTGTGTGTGTATTTATTTACACAGCTCATCTCATGGTCAAAGCTCTGTTTCAGGTGTGCCAGCCCTCAGGTTCAGGATAAGATCAACGCAGCTCACAGACAGGTTTAACACAGGTCTGAAGTGCGCTAAGACGAAGACACCTGGAGTATTGTTCAGCCATCAGGTATTTACTATTATAACAATTTAATGTGTTGTTTTAATTGTCAACAGCTATTTGTAATGATTTATTATAATGATTGTAATGTTTGTCAACTTGTGTAGTTTAGTAAAAAAGTTCAAACTACTGTAATGTATTTAAAAAGAGATATTTAATTGAATTGAATGCAGGTGATCTCGGCAAGGCTAGTTTATTCATATGCCTTTCAACACAAGGCAATTCAAAGTGCTTTACAAAAATGAAAGACATTAAGGAAATGGCATTTCAAAACAGTCATCACAACAAAGATAATAAAATAAACATTAAAAGAAAAAATACATGAATAAAAGTTACAGTGCAGTTTAAGAGATGAATAGTTCAATTGAAAGCAGCGGCAAAAAGGTGAAGGCGCTGCACTCTGTCAGCATCGCAGGTGCTTCACAAATCCATTTCATTTTCCATCATTGAAGTGTTTCTTTTTTCTGTTTGGATTCGGGCTTCTTTTACAAACCAGCATGCCATGAAGTGTGTCCGCGGAACGGCTGGAAGTCTGCCTAATTCAAACGATCTCAGGGGGGAGGCAGTCTCTGTTTACAACACATGTAACATACTGTCTGTCTTGAACTTATAATAATATTATAATTGTTGCCAGGGTGAATCTTTGTACTCTATAAGGACACACAGTACATGGAGTACACAGAGTAGAAGGACACACAGAGTCTTGTATCTTTCCAGGGAAATTCTGTGTAGTCACTTGTAAGGAAACACTTCGGCCATGTTAAAAGGGCGCGGCGTTTGGATAAGAATAGATAACATTTCATTTACATAATTAAATAAATTGTTATTGCATGTTCCAGTTGTTGGAAGTTGGCAAGTGCCCGGGCTTCCTTCTCAACACTTTTAACTTCATAGCTTATTTACTTCAGCATTCAAATTAACGAACAGGTTCAGAAGAAGTGCTGGAGGCAGACAGGGTGCGATGCAAGAGACCCCAGGATTGTACTGATGAACAAATGTTGTATTTGCATTTTATAGCCAAAGCCTTTTTCATTTCATTTCAAACCTTTACTTATCCAGGTGAATCCTTTGAGATCAATTGATCTATTTTTCAAGGGAAACCTGCTCAAGTAGGTTCCACATGAAACATAGAAACATAAAACAACAGAACAACCAAAAGGACATCATACAGTATCATTACAGGGATTACAATTTACAACTAGAGAATGCAATTCCTGAAGAAATTGCTAGTGGGAATGCTTTATGCTGAAAAGCTGACTCTAAACTGCTATGCTGAAATGTTATGTGTGAGAAGAGAGTGAAGAATTGAGATTGAAATGATACATGAACAGTGGGGGCTTGAATGTTTGATGAGAGAAGAAAAGAAAGTGAAAAGGCTTGGAAAAGCAGCAGAATATTTGAACTGTAAACTTCTGAACTAACTTGATGGCGAATGATCTGTGTCGCCATGCCAACGGCATTTGATGACATCCCATAATACGCTTAGATGCGTTGATGGCTGCATCGTTACCAAACCTGTGTGTGTGTGTGTGTGTGTGTGTGTGTGTGTGTGTGTGTGTGCGTGTGTGTGTGTGTGTGTGTGCGTGCGTGCGTGCGTGCGTGCGTGCGTGCGTGTGTGTGTGTGTGTGTGTGCGTGCGTGCGTGCGTGCGTTCGTGTGTGCGTGTGTGTGTGTGTGTGTGTGTGCGTGCGTGCGTGCGTGCGTGTGTGCGTGCGTTCGTGTGTGCGTGTGTGTGTGTGTGTGTGTGTGTGTGTGTGTGCGTGCGTGCGTGCGTGCGTTCGTGTGTGCGTGTGTGTGTGTGTGTGTGTGTGTGTGTGTGTGCGTGCGTGCGTGCGTGCGTGCGTGTGTGTGTGTATTTATTTACACAGCTCATCTCATGGTCAAAGCTCTGTTTCAGGTGTGCCAGCCCTCAGGTTCAGGATAAGATCAACGCAGCTCACAGACAGGTTTAACACAGGTCTGAAGTGCGCTAAGACGAAGACACCTGGAGTATTGTTCAACCATCAGGTATTTACTATTATAACAATTTAATGTGTTGTTTTAATTGTCAACAGCTATTTGTAATGTTTTATTATAATGATTGTAATGTTTGTAAAACGTAGATTTCTGAGAGATTTTAAATCTCAGATCTGCTCAACTCAACCTGTAAGACAGGTCTCACTGGGTCACGGTCCTTAACCCTGCATTACAATAGGCAGGAACACTCTGCTGATGCGTGAAGTGCAAAACAGCGTGAGTTAGTAAACCCTCAGCTGAAAAACATTGAAATACCGCATTTAAAATCAGAATAACTCAGTGTGCATCCAGACCCGGTGAGGACACTATCTAGACCAGGGGTGCCCACACTTTTTTGGCTGGTGAGCTACTTTTGAAATGACCAGCTCACCGAGGTCTACCAACCAAAAATAAAATCCCAAATTGCAAGGGTTGCTGAATAACACGTTTTATTTTTACATGGGATAGCTACATTAGGGCTGCAACAAACGACTCATTTGATTATCGATTAATCTATAGAATAATGAAACGATTAATCGACTATTCGGACTACTGCTGTGTGCCTTGCACAATTTCTCAAACGCTCTTATTTAGCCATCAACTTTTAGATTTAGTTTGAGGTTGTTTTAGGCATGTGGAAACTAACAATGAAGACAATAAAGATGAATACTTGATTCAAAAATACATATATTATTAAATTAACTTAACAAATTGTGAACAAAACTAAAATGGCTTTTTATTTGAATTAAATAAATAATATTTCACATCAAAAGAAACAACAATGTTTTAACAAATCTTATTAAATAATCTGATGACAGAACTGGAAACAGAATAGCTGAAACTTTAACAAAATAAATAACTCAGTTACCTCTAATCATTAACCCATGTTTGTATAATGTAGTTAACTCCGTGTGTTGCTGCTAGCATACATAACACCTGACGTGGAAACGTTACTCGTGGATGGGGCTACAGAGCTTCTCGAAAGACAGTGGAACCCGGTGCATTCCTCCGTCTGAATGTGGAGCACTTTTGCTAAATGTTTAGACAAATTGCTCGTGTTACCGCCCTTACATGCTAAACACTTTTGGTGACGAGCATTGTCCACCTCAAGACGGGTAACATGTAACCACACCTTGGAGCGCTTCTCTCCACCATCTCCTCCGTGTGTTGCTGCATGTAGCAGATGCGTGTGTGTAAACTGCCCCGCCCCCTTGCAAACAGACGGGGGAGAGAGAGATCTCTTCTGGATTGGAAAGATAGAAAATACACCGACCATAGACGCATTTGTTTGTCTTTTTGCATGTTAGAAACGAGTTGGCGACACTAAGACTAAGAGATAGTGTTTGTGTAGCAATAATACATGACCTTTCTCTTTCTCAACTCGCTACTCGGAGGGAAGTCGCTATCATATGCCTTGTGAACACTCCGATAATGCCTCTCCACGTTACCTTTCTTTGGCAGAGCGACGCTTGCTTTACAAATAAGGCAAATAACCTTTGAATGTGACATCACAAAAAAAGATTCTCCCTCCCATTCTGTGTGGAAGTGGTATGTCTTTAGCTTCTTGCTCGTTCCCGCACTCATTTTGTTGTTTGTCTCTCCCGGCACTTGACTGATTTTGTATCGCTTTGCATTCTGGGTTAACAGACTGGAAAGCAATAGGTCGCTTTTTCTGTCAATCAAGTCAACTCCTGAATTAAGTGGCAGGGAGGCCAAGGGAGGAGGGATCAAAACCTGTTTTGTCTATTTTAACGGAGCTGGATTTTTTTAAATTTATGAATGACTCGCGATCTACCAGCATTGCCCCCGCGGTCGACCGGTCGACCGCGGTCGACGTACTGGGCACCTCTGATCTAGACTGACTCAGCAATCACTGTGGCTCTTTCCTGGAGCCTTCAGCTTCAGCCAGACGAAGACTGACAAAAGACATTGGAGTCCTGTGGGAGTCACGAGGGAGTCAAAGAGGAGGCAAATCCTACTTTGATTGAGCTAAGTATCGCTGGTGTTTTCTTTTGTTTTATTCAATTCTCTTTGGTTTTTTAGCCCCTCATGCTATAATCATGTGTATTTTCTCCATTCCTGTTCATGTGTCTTCTCGCAATTATCACTGGCCCCGTGTATCTCCTAATCGATATAACCGGCCTGCTCATGTCTATCCCACGCTGTCTCCATCCCCACCAACTCATAACGCTGTCTCCATCCCCACCAACTCGTAACGCTGTCTCCATCCCCACCAACTCATAACGCTGTCTCCATCCCCACCAACTCGTAACGCTGTCTCCATCCCCACCAACTCATAACGCTGTCTCCATCCCCACCAACTCGTAACGCTGTCTCCATCCCCACCAACTCATAACGCTGTCTCCATCCCCACCAACTCATAACACTGTCTCCATCCCCACCAACTCATAACACTGTCTCCATCCCCACCAACTCATAACACTGTCTCCATCCCCACCAACTCATAACGCTGTCTCCATCCCCACCAACTCATAACACTGTCTCCATCCCCACCAACTCATAACACTGTCTCCATCCCCACCAACTCATAACACTGTCTCCATCCCCACCAACTCATAACGCTGTCTCCATCCCCACCAACTCATAACACTGTCTCCATCCCCACCAACTCAAAACACTGTCTCCATCCCCACCAACTCATAACACTGTCTCCATCCCCACCAACTCATAACACTGTCTCCATCCCCACCAACTCATAACGCTGTCTCCATCCCCACCAACTCATAACGCTGTCTCCATCCCCACCAACTCATAACACTGTGTCCATCCCCACCAACTCATAACACTGTCTCCATCCCCACCAACTCATAACACTGTCTCCATCCCCACCAACTCATAACACTGTCTCCATCCCCACCAACTCATAACGCTGTCTCCATCCCCACCAACTCATAACACTGTCTCCATCCCCACCAACTCATAACACTGTGTCCATCCCCACCAACTCATAACACTGTGTCCATCCCCACCAACTCATAACACTGTCTCCATCCCCACCAACTCATAACGCTGTCTCCATCCCCACCAACTCATAACACTGTCTCCATCCCCACCAACTCATAACACTGTCTCCATCCCCACCAACTCATAACACTGTCTCCATCCCCACCAACTCATAACACTGTCTCCATCCCCACCAACTTATAACACTGTCTCCATCCCCACCAACTCATAACACTGTCTCCATCCCCACCAACTCATAACACTGTCTCCATCCCCACCAACTCATAACACTGTCTCCATCCCCACCAACTCATAACACTGTCTCCATCCCCACCAACTCATAACACTGTCTCCATCCCCACCAACTCATAACACTGTCTCCATCCCCACCAACTCATAACACTGTCTCCATCCCCACCAACTCATAACACTGTCTCCATCCCCACCAACTCATAACTCATAATATTCCAGGAAGAAGCAGGGAATCAAATGTTGAATCAACATTGTGAATCCTGCCGAGGTGAAGGCTGGTAAAGAACCCGAATATGAACTTATATGTTACGCTTCCTTACAGGTGTCCATGGTCACTACATTAAGCGACACATGACCTTGTTAGTTTTCCAGCACGTGAGAGGGGAGTTTTTACTCGTAACCGTAACTTCGTACCTCATTAACTTCAGATATTGTGAGGAATAGTTTACCTGAACCTACTAAAGGTGCCTTTTAGTTAGACATGAACACTCTTAATGTCAGGCCTTGTTTTTTTAACCACGTGATGTTACACACATTCTGATGGAAACACTGATCTCACCGTGTTCACACCCTCACATTGCACTATATTATTCAACTGTATTATACCGTAGGAAAAACACTGAATAAAGGTTTCTTTTATACTACAGTCAACTATAATGTCCTTTTATCCAGTGATGACACTTTCTTGGTGTTCCTGTCACATCAGGCGCCTCAGTGCTCTTCTGCTTTGTCTGAGTTAGGGAAGTTAGCAAGTGTCCTGCTGACGTGGATAGTTGACCTGCTTCTTGTTTACTGGCATCAAACGTTCCTCTCACTGAACCTTTGTGTTGCTCCATTCTCAGAGTTCAGGAATCATGAATGCTTTATAAATGAATCAATTGCTTCTTGGTTAATGATCTGTCTTTTTGTTTCTCTACAGATGGCTCTTGGTAAAGCAGCAACACTTCAGAC
Organism: Notothenia rossii; assembly: GCF_949606895.1. NCBI lineage: Eukaryota > Metazoa > Chordata > Actinopteri > Perciformes > Nototheniidae > Notothenia > Notothenia rossii. The sequence goes on along the minus strand of NC_136906.1, from coordinate 1,580,839 downwards.
TGCTACTCTTGGGTGTGTGTTGGTGTGTGTTCTCTTATATCTGTTTTTAAATGGAAATGTTGGAGATCCTGAAGCCATCCCACTTCCCTCACAAAATAAAAAGAGGTAAAGTATCCAATGCTGTGTGTGTGTGTGTGTGTGTGTGTGTGTGTGTGGGGGTGTGTGTGTGTGTGTGTGTGTGTGTGTGTGTGGGGGGGGGGGGCATTGGTCTGCACTAAGACTCAATGATTTAATATAAGCATGTAGAGCTATCATGATAGACACACAGTAGGTGTGGTGCTGTTTGTATAAGTAATGATCGATTGAGACTGAGATAACTTTGACTAAAGTCTAAACACTCAGAGTCCTTTCCTCACTAAGCTGTAGTTATCAGAGCCTCTCAGTCTGACAGTACTGTACTATATCCGTTAGCATAGCTAGCTAACCAGATGCTAACAACAACAATCCCCGGCACCGGTGCGCTCTCTCTCTCGCTCACTAGCACACTCACACAAAGTGCGCTCGTGCCACACACACACAGCCGAGCTTGAATGACACACAGAGACCCAGAAGTGCTTGTACTCTAATGTAGCATATTATTTTCGATGGCGTTATTGTATGATCAGTATGACAGATGAACAGACGCCACTGGGCTTTCAACTAAAGACACAGCCACGCAAAAACTGGGGCATGTGTACGGCTCCTTATGGGTACTGCAGTATTTGTGCCGGAGCGCTCCGGCAGCACTACAGCCCTGGTCCTGTTGTCACATGATCCATGACATCACTAATTTACAGTAGTTCTCACCTTTTAATCACAATAGAGACATGCATGGTTAGCATCAGGACCGCTAATGTTAGATATGTCGAAAAGATTGGAGACACTTTGTCCCAATGTAGGCTTTCCACGCATTATGCATATTATTGTAAATTGCTCTGGATAAAAGCCTCAGCTAAATGAGATGTGAAAGGGGTGTAGGGATAAAGGCAGTGGAGGAAAGGATGGAGGGAAGGAGGGATGGAGGGAAGGATGGAGGGATGAAGGGATGGATGGATGAAGGGATGGATGGATGAAGGGATGAAGGGATGGATGGATGAAGGGATGGAGGGAAGGAGGGAAGGAGGGAAGGAGGGAAGGAGGGAGGGATTAGGAATATGACGCAGAAGTCAAACCAGATGTTAACCTCAGGTCTTCCATGTAACCCCTAACCTTACAGGGTGCTAGCCAGGAATCAACTTCCCTCAGAGACGGCATGCACCTGTTCTCCAGGTTCAGCGCAACTCAAAGACTTCTTGCCTCCGGATTCAGAGGAGCTGCTAAAACGCAGAGCAAAGGAGTTGCAACAACACAAAGCCAGGTAGGGAGCGCCTGCTTTCCGTTGACTTGTTGTTCAGCGGCTCTTTAACCTCAACACACTTTTTAATGCGTGCTCTTCTTAATCTTTCGTAATCTCTACTCCCTGACTCTTCCTGTCGGAGGAGGAAGAAGTACTCAGATCTTCTAGTAAAAGTACCAGAGTGCAGTGGCAGAGCTGGGGGGTGGCTGGGAGTGGCCACGGCCACCCCCCAGCTGAATCCTGGCCACCCTATTGGCCACCCCACACACCCTCACCAAGGGGGCCCAAACTATTTTAGAACATTAAGAAAAAAATGTTTAAGTAACCTTTCATCAATCATCAAGAATGAACATTAATAGGACGTTATATTGATCATGTACTCACTAAACTTACAATTCATTTCACTTATTTTCTTCCAAAAGTTAATTATCCAAAGCCTCTGAACACCCCCTTCTATTTACATGTAATGGTTTGGTCCTGCCTCCTGCAGCACCGCCGGCACTTTATGCGGAGAGTGAGAGCATGTTAGGAGCAGGGATGCGAGTACTTACGTGTGTAGGATGTCTCAACGACTCACAAAGTCAGGCTTTCAAAAGAGAAAAGAAAGGAGAGAAAGACAAGAGAGAGGGACTAAAGGGCGACAGTATGTCACCCAGTTTTTCAAAGACAAGGTGGGTGTGGTCTATGAGTGGTGGAAATGTGTCTGTTAGCTACGCGTAGTCCATTGTAAATAATAATTGTTATGTTGTTTTTTTAGTAAGCTGACATTAAGTCCTGTTAATATCTATACAGGTTTTTCATTTCACTCTTTTAGCTGACATTTAGTAAATGCTGGTACATTTTTAGCAGCTATTCATACTAAATCAGTTGTCCCTCCCCCTGGTGCCAGGACCAACAGATCCATCTCTAGACTCAGCAGCCCTGTCCCCCCATAAGTGTTATATGTTCACAGCTCAGTGTCAGTAAATACTGTGCAGTTAGTATTAGACTAGATAGAAGCAAGCCTGTACAGGTAGTTATTTAAAGCACTAATGAGTGGGTTGGGTTCTGGAGGTGTGGTTACAGCAGTGTGCTTGGTTGGCGTGGCCTGGGCCTGGTGGTGGGGCCGTCATATATTTGGGGCCCAAAATCCCTGGCGTGTATGGCCAGAGGGCAGAAGGACCTATAACACATTTACTACCCAGTAGCATGTGAGGCTGAACAAAAGGACCTTTTGACTATGTAAATGTAGTCTTTTAAAAAAACAAAACATTTACTGACTTTTTTAGGATAGCTTCAAGTAATGTTGTAAAATTCCAACCGGGGGCCTTACAGGGTTAAGGGCTATTGTTTATTGTTATTTACTTTAAGATGTTTATTCTTAACCTATCATTGAATTTAAAAACTCTTATTTAAATGATGTGTGTGTGTCTCTGTATTCCTGATGATACACTGAGAGAATGAGCTCATAGGGCTGCTGATCACCAGAAGCTAAACAGTCAGAATATTGCATTACATTTGTATGTAACCTTCGTTGTCACTTTGCCTGCGGGAATACGAAACAAATAGTTAGATATACTGAATATTATTTGATCTATTCCACCACTTAATCCCAAATAATGTAGAGGTGTGTTATAGGTCCTTAAATAACCCCTTATTTTATAGTGAGATGTATTTTTATGTTCATATAATAGTGATTTCAATGCCACCCCAAAATGATCACTGGTTCCATCCTGGCCACCCCACTGAACATGTCCTGGCCTCGACACTACCCGAGTGTAGGAATACTCTATTACAAGTATAAGTCCTGCAAATGTTTGAAGCCTTTACCTCATCCTCACTACCAACCCTCCTATCTCCCCAACAGGACTGAGTCTGTGTTATCCACACGGCTGTTTGCTCCGTCTAACTCTCCCCTGCAGTACCCTATCCAGGGTTTCAAAGTACGACCTATGACCCCCACCTTCATCCCAGGTATGCTACACCGTACAGGTTGTCCTCTCATTACTCTCATTGTCACACAACAGAAGGCTGTGTTTAAAATACAGTGAACAAATGATGATGAATGACTCGGGAACTAGTTAGACACAAAGCTGGTTTGGTTTGGTTTGATCACGCCCTGATATATATGTGTTACTTGTGTTTTAGTACATGGTCAACAAAGCCAGAGGTGAACGAGTGTACCTGTGTAACTGGAGATTATGAAAGCAAACTTCCTTTTGATTTCAGGTCTAGCACTGCATGCAGAACAAAGAAGCAACTATGCGGTTGGTGTGATCCCACAGATACAAATCTTATCTCCTTCAGAGAAACCTGGGCTGGTGTTCGGCCGGTTCATACAAGATGGCTGCTGGGTGTTTATATCATTTGTATAACATTTAGAAAGCATGCCACATGTAAAACACATTGATGGTATTACATTAGTCAATACTTCATGTAAATAACACACTAGAAATGTCATATTAGTCGAATTCAAATTTCTTCCAATTATATTCTCATAAATGACGTTGCACAGCAGCCATCTTGGTGTTAACCTTGGGGAGAGGGGCAGAAAACTAACTGCAAATATCTGATACAGCTCCTGAAACTTCTAAACGCCAATATTTCTTGCCAAGTGTGAATACAATTTGATTGGGTTTCAACTTACCGTCTTATGCCCAAAGTCAAAGTATGATTTTTACCATATTTGTGTTTGTGAGGGTTCTTGCTTGGCCTATTAGTCACCTTTAAGTCAACGTGACTGTAAAGCTAGATATCAATAAGTGATCATTGGCCTCCTTTATGTGGTAGAGCCATGGAGTGAAGCGTTGTCAAACTAGAAGCTGAATGGGCGCCCAATCAGGTATTTACACAGTGCTAATGTAGATTACCAGGTGCTCTACCCCCTTTACCTCCAGGGACAAAACAACCCCCAACCCAACTGTCTAAGGCATTGGTCTACAAAACTAAAGTGGTTTCCCACAGAGGGCCGGTAAACCGTAAGGAGTGGAGAGGCCCAGTTTTCGTTAGACAGTGGAGACAGGGGGAGTCGTTCCCATCCAGGAGTTTGACAAACTGATTTGGGTAAGCTTTGAATAACCTAACGATGCCTCACCAACCCTGAGATAGTCCATACAGACCTGGATTGACCTCTTGGACGTGCGTACCACAACGAAAGGGTGAAATCAGTCATTGATGGATGACATAGGCAGTTGTCTGCTTCCTGGTCCAGTGAGAGAGGGTCATTCCAAAAGACCAGGACTGATTTGTTTGCTTTTTAACACCGGTCCCAACTCATCTCTCTTGTTCATCGCGTTGGCAAGAGAGGCAGATGCAACCTTCCTCCTTGCTTCCATGGGATTAGGTGGCTATTCTCAGCTCCACCAACCCTGTCAGATCGTACCAACTCTTGATGAATTAAAGCAAATTCTCCCATTATAACTGCCCAAGAGAATAATAATAATAATAATAATAATAATACATAATATTTATATAGCGCCTTTCACGAAACCCAAGGTCGCTTCACAAGTCGGGCAGGGGGGGGGAGTAGGGGAAAAGAGGCAGACAGGTCAGGGAGGGGGGGGGCAAGCAAGTAGCGGAAAAATCAAAATACACCTATCAAACTAACTATATAGTGGGGAAAGCCTTGGTGAAAAGGTGCGTTTTGAGGGCTTTTTTGAAAGTGTCCAAGGTTGGGGCGCTGCGGATTTCGGGGGGGAGAGAGTTCCAGAGGGTGGGGGATGCTACACTGAAAGCTCTGTCACCGAAAGTCCGCAACCTGGTGCGGGGGGTAGAGAGGAGATCCTGTCCAGACGATCGGAGCCTCCGGGATGGAGTGTGGTGGCGGAGAAGGTCAGACAGGTATTGGGGGGGCGAGGGCATGGAGGCATTTGTAGGTCAGAAGAAGGAGTTTATATGTGATACGGTGCTTGACTGGGAGCCAGTGGAGGTGGATGAGGGTGGGGGTGATGTGCTGCCAGGGCTTGGTGTGAGTGAGCACCCTGGCAGCCGAGTTCTGCACATACTGGAGCCTGTCCAGGGCTTTACTGGGAACCCCGAACAGGACTCCGTTGCAGTAGTCCAACCGGGAGGAGACGAATGCATGGATGAGGTTCTCGGCCACGGAATCGGAGAGTGATGGTCGTAGACGGGAGATGTTCCTGAGGTGATAGAAGGCAGACTTGGTGACGGATTTGATATGTGACTGAAATTAGAGAGTTGAGTCAAGGATGACACCCAGGTTACGGACTTCGGGGAGACGGGGTGATGGAATAGCCGTCAATGTGGAGGAGGAGATCCCCAACCTTCCGGATTAGTGCCTTGGGGGCCACAACCATGAGCTCAGTCTTCTTACTGTTGAGTTTGAGTAGATTTGCTGTCATCCAGGTTTTTATGGCATGGAGACAACTGACCAGAGACTGTGGAGGGAGCTGGGCAGATGGTGAGGTGCTGAGATAGAGCTGAGTGTCATCAGCGTAGCAGTGGAAATTGAGACCGAAGTGACGTATGATCTGGCCAAGGGGGAGCATGTAAATGGTGAAAAGTAGGGGACCAAGCACGGAGCCTTGGGGGACACCATGGTTGACTGGGGCCGGGGGGGAGGATGAGCCGCTGATGCTGACAAACTGAGACCTGGTTGAGAGATAGGACTGAAACCATGACAGAGCTGTGCCAGTGATGCCAAGGTTGTCGGAGAGGCATTTCAGGAGGACTGTATGAGAAACGGTGTCAAAAGCCGCAGAGAGGTCGAGGAGGATGAGAATACTGATTTGTCCGGAGTCAGCAGCGAGAAGGAGGTCATTAGTGATCTTGAGGAGGGCGGTCTCTGTGCTGTGATGTGCTCTGTAGGCTGACTGTAGGGGTTCGTAGAGCTCATGGTTTGACAGATGTTGATGAAGCTGGGCGGCGACTGCTCTTTCCAAGGTTTTACTAAGGAAAGGAAGGTTGGAGATCGGTCGGTAGTTGTTCAGCTCCTCAGGGTCAAGACCAGGCTTCTTGAGGATGGGAGTGATGGAGGCGGTTTTGAAGCAGGAGGGAACTATTCCAGATGACAGAGAGGAGTTGATGATTTCTGTTATGATGGGGCAGAGGGTGGGAAGGCAGGCCTTGACCAGCACCGTGGGCATGGGGTCAAGGGAGCAGGTGGAGGCCTTAGCATTGGTCACCAGCTTCGAGACCAGTGGAACATCCACTGGGGAGAAGGAGGAGAGAGAGCATTGGGGATTGAGGGGTTGAGCTGGGAATGTGCATTTCTGTGTCAGGGGCCAGTGCAGAGAGGGGGAGGGGGCGGGCACCAGGAGTTGTTGATGAATGGAGATCACCTTAGCCTGAAAAAAGTTGAGGAATTTGGAGCAGAGGTCAGGAGCTTCAGCAGTGTACGTGGCAGGGAGGGGGCGGAGCAGTCGGTTGATGGTGGAGAACAAGGATCTGGGGTGATTTTGTTGTGAGGTGATGAGGGAGGAGTAGAATAGAGGTTTGCTCGTAGGTCCGAAACGTAGACCCTCTTCCTAGTTGTCCTTAACAAGGTTCAGGATACCCTGAACAACAGTTCAAATGGGGGAAAACCCCATGGAGGTGTGGGGAACCTCCCGCACTATTCAAAATATCTTTCTGATCTATCTGACCGAACAAGTTCCTTAGTGTTTTAATTAGGGCCGGGACTCGATTAAAAAAATTAATCTAATTAATTAGAGGTTTTGTAATTAATTAATCGCATTTTTAATCACATATAAATATTTGACCTGAGAACAGTGAGAAGATGTCAATAAAGTGTGCCGTCACACAGAGGTCATTTGAATTGCTTACCGAGGTCCAATGATCCCCAGTCAGGGCAACACATTCGGCTTTCTCCATTAAACTCTCTTTCTCTTCCTTTTCATTGTCATAAAGCTGCTGGATTCTTTTTGTCACTGTCTTTCTGCATGGCAGCTCATGTGTTGTGTCAGACGATCTGTAGTAGCTTTTGCAGCCCCTTCTCTTCTACCACTCCAAGTGGTCTACAGTCGAGTGCAATCCAGTGAGCTGGTTATTTTTTCAGACGTGGACTTAGTTATCCTGGCCCTGAAACCAGTCATCTTGTTGAGTGTGGGTCATACTTGTCAACCCTCCCGATTTTCGCGGTAGACTCCCGATTTCATTGCCCTCTCCCGGTTTCCTCACGGGGTCATATTTCTCCCGCATTTCTCCCGATTTCTGACAAAATCAGATTTACACACGACTGTTTCCACTCTGACTTTAATACAGCTACTACACCATTGTTTGGTTTCCATGGTAATACGTCTCTTTAGTAGCGCGCGCAACTCAAAGTCTGAGAGGGTGAGGCAGATATTCACAGAAAACAGAACACGAATCGACAACTACTCTACTCTCTGCTCACTCCTTTCCTGTAAAATACAGGTCCAGCCCACACATATGCTCCATCAAGGACGGTGCTACAGGCCGCAAGGCAGTGCACTTACAACTACAATAAGCATGTTAATGTTAATCTAACAGCTCCGGCAATCCACTAGCACCCCCCCCCCCCCAATTTTGCATTTTGAAATGCTCCCGATTTCTGAGGGCAAGTATGGTGTGGGACCTTTTACTCGGAGTCGGGCTAACGTCCATGTTTTGCATTGAGGTGATACTTGAGGCTTGATGTGCTGCGGTGATAAGCAAATTGCTTTTTGCATAATTTGCAAACAACCGTGCTCTTAACGACGCTTCCATCCGTCCGTTTTTTAAACAAAATGTCCCATCCACGGGGCCAACCAAAGCGGTCTCATCAGCTTCTTCGTTCACGTTTGACTATTGTTCACTGTGGTTTGTTGTTGTCTGAAGTCATGAACGTTAGTTGGTGCTCCAGTATAATCGGTACCCCTGAAACTCATCCAGTGAGAAACGTTCCGCAGGGCAAAAATAAGTGCGATTAAAATGCGTTAATTTTTGTGTAATTAATTAATCTTAATTAACGCGTTAAAGTCCCGGCCCTAGTTTTAATAAACTGTGGCACCAGCCCATCTGTCTGTGGATGGTAACCACTAGTCTGGATTGAGTGAAAGCCCAGTATTTTGCATAGCTTGCGTATTGTGCGTGAAATCCAGGATCTTGGTTGGTCAACATATCTTTTTGGATCCATAAATAGTATGAAACAGTACCTGCACAAGACTCTTGGCAGGGATAATACGCAGCGGCATCGCCCTGGGATATCACATTGGATTACCTACGAGGAATAATACAAAGCGTGTGCACTCCGTTCTAATAACCAGATGAGGTCCATGCCAATTCCCTCAAATGGTACCCAAATCAATGGTAGTGCACACAAAGGTGGTTTTCTGGTGTCCGGTGTAAAAATACAGCCGACTTTCAAGACAACATGTGCCTCACTACCTCATCAGCCTCAAATCCGCCAGCGTGCCCAGCCAAAATAAAAAGTGTTTTGTGATATCCTAGATGAGCCACCTGGGAAATAGTTCCCCAAAGGCTATTTGGCACCAACAACTTGGTGTTTTCGTCTCCTCTCTGAGTGTCACAGCTAACAAACCACATCCCTCCTCCAGGATCCAGCCTACTGCCAAAGACCAGAACCAGGTTTGACAGCATGTTCTTATTGTGTGACTGATTACCTGATTCTGATCAGCTGTCTCTGGCCGAGGCCCTACCATCTGTCCGCCGGCAGTCAGGACCCTAATCAAAACCGATGCCAAATTGTTCTCATCATATAGTCAGGAAAACACTTGTCCTCCCTTAGTATCCCGAATAAAAGTATTTTTAGAATAGGAAAACGTCTCCCCTATCGACCGTGGCTTTCAAATATTTCTGTTTCCTGTTACCTTTTGATTCTGATGCTGTGGTGTCGGACTGGGATTCCTTTCTCTTTGGAAATAACTTTAACTATAACTATGAAGCTCTGTGTTGGGTCTCTGCTCTCCATTGATGTTTCAATGGAGCCTAACTGACCTTGAAGTATATTTTTCTACCCAAAATCCTGTGTGAAGGAATGTTAAAAAAAAAGAAAAAAGTAAGAAGTGCGTGAGGAGAACGCAAAAGTATTAATCTATTTTCTATTTGTTCCACCTTGTTCTCCACCTTGACTTCTTTCCTCATATATAGATACGATCCCCAGCATAAATAACGTTTGGTTAAAATAAATAGATTGAAGATTTACTGAGATGTGTCGACTCTAGGTCTCCTTGGAAGTGTCGGAAGGAGTCCTGATAACAACTATTCCAGCTAAAGGAGTGCAGGTAAAAGGTAAGATCTAACTAAATCTGAAAAACAAAGAATCAAACAATATCTGACCATCGTGGATATGTACTTCCTTTTAGGGCCGGATTAAAAGTAGGATCGAGTGCATCATTGCTAAACTCTGTGCATTGTCGAACAGTGAGCAAGTCATACCAGCGCAAACATACTAGTGATCACTTCAAACGATTGACCTAAGGACTACTGTCATCTATTCATCAAATCATGCTGTAGTCTTTCAAATGTTTGCGTTTGGCTTAGATATTATCTCCATGGCACATGTGGATTTCCATTACACTGGTTTCCCCCCTCCTTTTAGAGCCATCTCAAGTAGCCGTAGTGTAAGGCATAGCCATTTCAATGATCCTTTTTTCTGTTGTGGAAACAGTGACAGGTAATGGAGAGAGCCGACTGATGGTGGAGTCCAGCAGCCTGGAGGCCCTCAACGAGCTGCTGGCTGACGTGTCCTATACCAGCACTGTTTACCACATACACACCGGAGACCTCGGTATGCATCTAAGATATTAAAACCAAACTAGAAAAAGTCTGTCTTTATTTAGAACAAAGGTCATGAATTAAATTCAAAAAATGACAGAAGACCTATGAGAGTAAATGTAATCAAATAAATGTTTGTGTATCTCGAGAAATGTGTTTGTGCTTCTGTTCTCAGCATCCTTCCAGTTTGAGGACCATGAAGCTGTGTTTCCCATTACCATCAAACAGCCTCAACCTCCAGTCCTGTACCACATGGGAACAGGTGGGAGTTCACTCAGCGTGGGGACAAAACACTCATTTATTGATGGCAGGAAGGAGCTGCTTCTCTTCTTTGTTGAATGATGCTCTTGATCATTGGACAGTGGATCTCATGATGTCTTCATGTGTCTTTTCTTTAAATAACTCTTCTTCTCTATATGTCAGATATCAACTCTCAAGTCACCATCACCACAAAGACGTTCCTGCGCTACCCAGAACTCAATGCGTTGTTGAAAAGCATCCGAGAATTCTACAAAGACATTGAAATCATCATCGCAGACGACAGCATGGAACCAGAGAAAATTCCCGGACCTCACATCCAACAATTCATCATGCCTCCAGCTCAGGTACACACACACACACACACACACACACACACACACACACACACACACACACACACACACACACACACACACACACACACAAAAACGTTTACACACCGTAATGTGAGAACAAGCCTAATGTAACTCAAAGAGGTGTAACATTAAGCATTAGCTTGCAACCCTCTGCATCGCGTTGAACATCTAGAATGAAAACACGAATAACGCTTTCCTCCATCAGGGCTGGTTTGCTGGCAGGAACCTGGCGGTCTCCCAGGTCACCACCAAGTACTTCCTGTGGGTGGACGATGACTTCCTGTTTACCAAGTTGACGAAAATCGAAGAGCTGGTGAAGGTGATGGAGGCGGTCCCAGAACTGGACGTGGTAAGACTGAAATGGCTCGTTTCTAAAGGGCTCCACTTAAATACTTGTTGTGTCTACTAGCTGTGAAGCATGTGAGACTTCCATACCCCTTTTCCACCGAAGAGGTTCCAGGCCAGTTTCGGAGATGGTGCCCAATTGCCAACCAGTTCTTCCGGCTCTCTGCCCCAATTTACTGGTTGCATTTGGAACCACCAATTTGCTGCGATGGAACCGAGAACTGCATCGAAAGAGATTTATGTCCCAGGCTGGTGTGAGATTTGCCTGAGCTGTAACAGTTCATGGCGAGTACTGCAAAAAACATTAAGTTAAGTGACTAGAACATTTGGGCAACTTGGGGCAAGCCACATTGTGAGATGAGATGAGATGAGGCCCCCCCCCCCCTCCCCCCAACCGACAGGAGTAAAACTTTTTTTTTTTTTTTGGAAACAAAGTAATGCAAATATAATTCCTGTTTATTATTATTATCAACACAGTTACTTTTTTATACAGTGAGGTAAATGGTAAATGTGCATGTATGTCGTTCAGTATGTGTTTACAGGTGAATACGTCTGCATTTCCTGCCTCAAAAAGAATAAAATATAATGAATGCAAATAAACTACTTCTACTAATAATAATAATCAATTCAATAATATAAATACTACATTCTTTTATTATAATATAGTTGTAATATAGTCAAGACAAAACATGCTTATTACATGCTCAAAAACTGATATTTCTTAAATCTGTATTCAAATGTAGTTCCTCTGTCAGCAATGTATCAACAACTACACACACATTCCTATCAGTACTTCTCTGTGTTGTGGTTGACATGATGATGACTGTTCACTATTTTTGTTTTTGAAATCACCATTACTGAACTGGAGGGGCATGTCTCTCACCGTTTGAAAAATGTGATTGATTGATTGATAATGTGTTAACAAGAGCCTATTCCAGCATGTGTTTGGGCAAGAAGCAGGTACACGATGAGCAGGTAGTCAGATTATAAGCAGTTCTCTTGTCTCTCTGTTCCTTTCAGCTCGGTGGTAAAGTAGGAGAAGCGCAGTTTTATTTCTCTCTCATCTATGAGGAAGGAGACGAAGAAGGTGGCTGCATGTACAGGAAGTCCGGAGGGAAGTACCGCTCTCTTCCTGGTTACCCACAATGCTCATCGGTCAGTGGGGTGATCAACTTCTTCCTGGCTCGTACAGATGCCGTACAGAGGGTGGGATTCGACCCTCAGCTCAAGAGGGTAGCACACTCAGGTAGGTCTAGATGGTTTGCAGTCCAAGTGGCAGTAAGTCCAAACTCTTTCAGTTGTTGCTGTACATGATCGTAGTTGGCCTTTTTTCCTAAATGGCAAATGTCTGTCTCTGCCTCCAGAGTTCTTCATGGATGGCCTGGGTTCCTTGATGGTGGCAACATGTGGCCATGTGTCTATTGCCCATCAGGCCAGACTCAAACACAAGGACACCAAGCTCTACAAAGAGTTCAGAAACCCTCCAAAGAGTGAACAAAGTTCAAAGCTGCAGCTTCACTTCTTCAAAAATCACCTGAAGTGTATAAGATATGGATAATGTTTGAAAGTAACCTATATGCACATTTTGGATTCAAGATTCAATGATGTATTGTCATATAAACTACTACGGTGAAGTTGTGCAATTAATGAAACACTTAGGTCAAAGGTTCCTCAACAGTGCAATTAAAAGACATCCAATTTTTCTTTTTTTTAAATAAATAAAGCTCAGGAGTTTGTATCTATCATATTATGTATTGTGCTTTTTGACATTGTGTTAAGTAGCCTGCTGTCACTGTGTTGGACTGCACTATATAATCTTCGACAAAAGCTCTCATGTTATCTTACAATATAACAAGGTAAGGGAAATTATAAGAAAATAAACCAATGTTGTTTGATACGTTTTTGAACCACAAGTGGGGTATTTACTGATATACAGTGACCTGTGGTGAGGTGCATGGCTGGTGAGGCACTGACTCTTTCAGAGCCAGATTTACAAATATTATATTTCGGTGGGGTAGGTAAGTTTGAGAAACCGGCTCGAGATACACTTTTTGTTATATTCCATGGAATGCTCTTAACATCCCGATAGCAATGAATATCTGAAGTGCTTTGACAAAAAATCCATAAACAAATATCTGTGGAAGCCGTGGCGCTGTAAAAAGCATGACCAATCATCTGAGCCGGCTAAAATAACTGGATGGCCTACCTGCCTGTCAGCCTTCCATCTGTGCACAAACTTATCTTGTGCCCTCATTGGTCATGTGCGCCTTCGTGTGTGTTGGAGGAGGGGCTCTGTGAGGAAGTGGCAGATTTCTTCCGGTTGTGTATTTTCAAATTCTAGCGCACTCGAGCCGGTTTCTCCAAAATTACCTACCCCACCTTTAATCGAAATATTCTGTTGTTTTCAAAAGCTTTTTTAGTCTGATGCTTCGATTCATTTTAAACAGACCGTTCAACAAAAGGATACCCAACATCTAAATATTGGATTGTTCTTTCTTAGTAAGATCCCATTTTTATTACAATGGTGGTCTTACCTTGACTTGAAGATGAAGTCCATGCTCTCCTTCTGGACAACAATCTCTATTACTTTTTTGTAAAAGTCCTCCTTATCTTCCTGTAGTTTCAAAAGTCTAGCTTGTTGTTTGTGTCTACCATCTCTGTGTAGAATAACAGTAGCAACAAGAACCTGTGGGCTCATGTGCGCCCCCTTCAGTGCGACAGAGGTTATGGCTGCCTCTCCTGCTGGTTTTTTCATTGCCGTTGTATGATGAGACCCAGTGGTGTAGTCTACTTTTTTGTAGTGGGTATACTGTAATAATTGTATTCATCCTGTCTCGAAGCAACACCTCATGAACACCATCACACTTACTAATGCATAGACTAGTCTTGAGACTGGTTATGTGTTATCAACATGTCAATGTATTATAAGCATTTTTATGTGACTTTTAACTGCCAGAGACATTAAAAATAAAAAAATAAAAGAATGAACAATGATGGAAAAAGCCCACTTATCTTCTAGGGTTGAACAATTAATCGACATTTTTATCAAAATCTCAATATGGCCTACTGCAAACACAGTCTCTGACACAGCTCTCACCAAATTTCCAACTAAATCCTGTCCACCCTTCTCCGTGAGCTCCTGGGCTATTTTGTGTGCTCTGGACGTCTCATGTCGTCTAATCTTGTTTCTCAAAGAGGCCAGAGATGTTGATCTGCTTGAATCTGAGGACTGGATCTTAAAGTGCACCCACTCCTCAGACATAGACACTCGTTGTTCTGTGAGGACACCTGTTGGTTTTGTAGCGCTGCAAAGAGCACAACCTGGAAATAAACAAAACCATGAATAATTAGCATAATACAAGTTTTTACCAATAATATCTGCAGAAAAGAGCCAAGATTTACTCAAAAGTATTTAATAAACTGCTTACAATATTTACATCATGGCTAACAAATGCATGAAAAGCAGATAAAAGGAGAAAAATGTTCCACTTTTTCAATAGCTAATTATTTGACAACTACTGATAACTAACATATAGTAATATAATGGTGCAAATGTTTTAAATGCACTTTTAACATGACCATGAATTAACTCTCATTTGCATAGTCATTGACTTTATGACTTTCTGTTGTTTAGATCAGCTTTCCTTTGCATGTGTGCTGACATTTACCTAACTTTCTGTCCCTCCACTCTAACCAAGGATGCCTGTTCTTACATTCCAGCTACTGTTACGTTAATGATAACCATGCTAATTCCACTTACCGGGTACATTAGCGGTAGCGCCGGGCTCGTTCTCTGTCACTTTATTAGGACAGCCGCCTGACCTGGCTCTTCTTCTATAGTGGTAATAGGGGAAAACTTCGGAAAACATTAAAATATTGTCGTCTGTTTTCGTTTCATGTTTGCTTCCTGTTTAGCGCTCCGCGAACTTGAATGATGGAAGGATCAAATTCTGATAACGTTAGAGAAACGTGGGGTTTGTCAGAGCCGAACAAAGTGTGTTGCTGTTGCTTAGCAACAGGCCAAAGGCGACGGAAGCCCCAGACGTCCAAAAGTATTAACACAGAAGGGGGCGAAAGCGTGAAAGCGAAGTCACAAAATGATGTTGTTACGTATCATCGCTCATTTTTAAGAGGGCATACGGAAATCACTGGCATTTTCTAGTGGGTATACGGCGTATACCAGCGTATCACGTAGACTACACCACTGATGAGATCAGCGAGCCTATATATCATATATACGTGAAATAAGTTATTTAGAGACTATGGATGGCGAGGATAAATGTAATAAAGGGATCTACAAACATTACATTGGTGACCTACAGTGAGATGGTAACAGGCATGAGCTTAGTGCCTGCTTTCCAGACAGTTTCTGTGGGGTGACGCATTCTGAGGTGAGGCAGAGCTCATCTGTGCCTCACCTCACCCCAACGGCCCCTACACACGGCGGCGTGCGTTGCCGCTTCAACGCTTCTGCCCATTCACTTTGAATGGGGTGACGTCACGATTCGCCAAACTGCATTGTGGGAGCAAAGCGTAGCTTCTCTCGCGGTGCTTTCTTCAAAAGTAGAGCAATGTTCTACTTTTGACGCCTCGACGGAGGCGTCAGCCAATCGAATCATATGCCAGTACAAGCTCTAGCGTCTAGCCAATCGAACCGCGTGCTTGTGTGTCTGGGGTGGGAGATTCATGTGATTGGTTATTGGTCGAGTTTCAGACCCCCCCGCCGGCAAGCAACAACGTACGCCGCCGTGTGTAGGGGCCGTAACTGGCTTGAGCGCGCTCACAAAATAAGTGGCCGCGCTAAATTAGTGCCCGCGCTCCAGCCAGTTACTGTGGGCTTACGAGAGGCAGAGCTCGTCCCTGCCTCACTTCTCATCGCTCCCATGTAGCCTAGTTGTAGCGGAGCTCCGCAAATTTGCCGAATTTGACTTTAAGAAGCGATAGGAATCAAACATAAATCACATTTACAACACAGATCAATGGAGACATTTTATTATTATTTAGTTTTTTTTCCGTTACATTGGAGTACTGACTGTACGTCGCTGCCTATTGCATATCATGTCGTAGAAGAAACATTTAAAATCTCTTCACCTTTGTTTATCTCAGAATATATTTGAGGCCTTGAACCAAAAACCAAAAACAACGTTCAAGTCACCATACAGACCCAAGTAGGGAGTGTGGACTGGTACTAGGAGAGGTGCTAGCTAGCTTGTTTGGATAGATAACCAACGTGTAAACTGATTTCATAGCAAATGCTAACTAGCTTGTTTAGCAGGGCTGCCAACCCTCACGCATTGAGCGTGAGAGTCACGCAATTAACCCATATCTCACGCACTCACGCCACACATGCCTTTCCTCACGCTAAGTTTTCGTCCAAGATAAATGTATATAAATATAAAGTGAAGGAACAGCAAACCGATCGGTCTGCGAAATGAGACGGTCTGGCTTACGGAGGACTTCCTGTTTGAGTCACCTGACACCCGCGGTCCGCGGAGAGAGAGAGAGAGAGAGAGGGAGGGGGAGGGAGGTAGAGACAGAGAGGGAGAGAGAGAGAGAGAGAGACAGAGAGGGAGAGAGAGAGAGAGAGAGAGGGGGAGGGAGGGAGAGACAGAGAGAGAGAGAGAGAGACAGAGAGGGAGAGGGGGAGGGAGGGAGAGAGAGACAGAGAGAGAGAGAGGGAGAGAGAGAGAGAGAGAGAGAGAGAGGGAGGGAGAGAGAGAGAGGGGGAGGGAGGGAGGGAGAGAGAGACAGAGAGAGAGAGAGAGAGAGAGGGAGAGAGAGAGAGAGAGAGAGAGGGAGGGAGAGAGAGAGAGACAGAGAGAGAGAGAGACAGAGAGTGAGAGAGAGAGAGACAGAGAGTGAGAGAGAGAGAGGGAGGGAGAGAGAGAGAGACAGAGAGAGAGAGAGACAGAGAGTGAGAGAGAGAGAGAGAGAGAGACAGAGAGTGAGAGAGAGAGAGAGAGAGAGGGAGGGAGAGAGAGAGAGGGAGGGAGAGAGAGAGAGCGCTGTTCGGCCGGCGGAGCGACGCTGCGTAAAACTGCCTTGACGTCATCTTCAATGCGAACCACAAAACCAAACACATCAGCCGTTCTCTGTTAGCACTGTCACTACCCGATCCCTCCCCCTGCCCGATCTGCAGTGCGAGATGGTCCGCCATATTGGAGAACTCCGAACAGCAACCCAAACAGCAAAGCTGAAAAAGGAAACTGCAGAGCGATGAGTTATTGTTATTACAACGTGACCTCACTGTCAGAATAAGTGAGAGATGAACTGAACTTCTGTTCGGCAGCTATAGGCCATACATGTTGGAATACATCCACAGTAAATATCTATTCAGTGCTCATCACTTTATTCATCACTGGGCGATGATGGTGCCCAGGGAGCGGAAAGACTCCACAGCAGGGACTGGGGGGTCACACTGAGTGATGGGGAGTCACACTGAGTGATGGGGAGTCACACTGAGTGATGGGGAGTCACACTGAGTGGTGGGGGCGGGTGGGGCTGCGTTCTTCCTAAAGTCCACAACCATCTCCACTGCCTTGAGAGCGTTGAGCTCCAGGTGGTTGTCCCCACACCAGGTCACCTGATGGTCCATCTCCCACCTGGAGGCTGACTCCTCCCCCAGAGATGAGTCCGATGAGGGTGGTGTCGTCTGAACTTCAGGAGCTTGACAGACTGGTGACTGGAGGTGCAGCTGCTGGTGTACAGGGAGAAGAGCAGAGGGGAGAAGAGCAGAGAGGAGAAGAGCAGAGAGGAGAAGAGCAGAGAGAAGAAGAGCAGAGAGGAGAAGAGCAGAGAGAAGAAGAGCAGAGAGGAGAAGAGCAGAGAGAAGAGCAGAGAGGAGAAGAGCAGAGAGGAGAGCAGAGAGGAGAAGAGCAGAGAGGAGAGCAGAGAGGAGAAGAGCAGAGAGGAGAAGAGCAGAGAGAAGAAGAGCAGAGAGGAGAAGAGCAGAGAGGAGAAGAGCAGAGAGAAGAAGAGCAGAGAGGAGAGCAGAGAGGAGAGCAGAGAGGAGAAGAGCAGAGAGGAGAGCAGAGAGGAGAAGAGCAGAGAGGAGAAGAGCAGAGAGAAGAAGAGCAGAGAGGAGAGCAGAGAGGAGAGCAGAGAGAAGAAGAGCAGAGAGGAGAGCAGAGAGGAGAGCAGAGAGGAGAAGAGCAGAGAGAAGAGCAGAGAGAAGAAGAGCAGAGAGGAGAAGAGCAGAGAGAAGAGCAGAGAGAAGAAGAGCAGAGAGGAGAAGAGCAGAGAGGAGAAGAGCAGAGAGAAGAAGAGCAGAGAGGAGAGCAGAGAGGAGAAGAGCAGAGAGAAGAAGAGCAGAGAGAAGAAGAGCAGAGGGGAGAAGAGCAGAGGGGAGAAGAGCAGAGGGGAGAAGAGCAGAGAGGAGAAGAGCAGAGGGGAGAAGAGCAGAGAGGAGAAGAGCAGAGGGGAGAAGAGCAGAGAGGAGAAGAGCAGAGAGGAGAAGAGCAGAGAGGAGAAGAGCAGAGAGGAGAAGAGCAGAGAGAAGAAGAGCAGAGAGGAGAAGAGCAGAGAGGAGAAGAGCAGAGAGGAGAAGAGCAGAGAGGAGAAGAGCAGAGAGAAGAAGAGCAGAGAGAAGAAGAGCAGAGAGGAGAGCAGAGAGGAGAGCAGAGAGGAGAAGAGCAGAGAGAAGAAGAGCAGAGAGGAGAGCAGAGAGGAGAGCAGAGAGGAGAAGAGCAGAGAGAAGAGCAGAGAGAAGAAGAGCAGAGAGGAGAAGAGCAGAGAGAAGAGCAGAGAGAAGAAGAGCAGAGAGGAGAAGAGCAGAGAGGAGAAGAGCAGAGAGAAGAAGAGCAGAGAGGAGAGCAGAGAGGAGAAGAGCAGAGAGAAGAAGAGCAGAGAGAAGAAGAGCAGAGGGGAGAAGAGCAGAGGGGAGAAGAGCAGAGGGGAGAAGAGCAGAGAGGAGAAGAGCAGAGGGGAGAAGAGCAGAGAGGAGAAGAGCAGAGGGGAGAAGAGCAGAGAGGAGAAGAGCAGAGAGGAGAAGAGCAGAGAGGAGAAGAGCAGAGAGGAGAAGAGCAGAGAGAAGAAGAGCAGAGAGGAGAAGAGCAGAGAGGAGAAGAGCAGAGAGAAGAAGAGCAGAGAGGAGAAGAGCAGAGAGGAGAAGAGCAGAGAGGAGAAGAGCAGAGAGGAGAAGAGCAGAGAGAAGAAGAGCAGAGAGGAGAGCAGAGAGGAGAGCAGAGAGGAGAAGAGCAGAGAGGAGAGCAGAGAGGAGAAGAGCAGAGAGGAGAAGAGCAGAGAGAAGAAGAGCAGAGAGGAGAGCAGAGAGGAGAGCAGAGAGGAGAAGAGCAGAGAGAAGAGCAGAGAGAAGAAGAGCAGAGAGGAGAAGAGCAGAGAGAAGAGCAGAGAGAAGAAGAGCAGAGAGGAGAAGAGCAGAGAGGAGAAGAGCAGAGAGAAGAAGAGCAGAGAGGAGAGCAGAGAGGAGAAGAGCAGAGAGAAGAAGAGCAGAGAGAAGAAGAGCAGAGAGAAGAAGAGCAGAGGGGAGAAGAGCAGAGGGGAGAAGAGCAGAGGGGAGAAGAGCAGAGAGGAGAAGAGCAGAGGGGAGAAGAGCAGAGAGGAGAAGAGCAGAGGGGAGAAGAGCAGAGCGGAGAAGAGCAGAGAGGAGAAGAGCAGAGAGGAGAAGAGCAGAGAGAAGAAGAGCAGAGAGGAGAAGAGCAGAGAGGAGAAGAGCAGAGAGGAGAAGAGCAGAGAGGAGAAGAGCAGAGAGGAGAAGAGCAGAGAGGAGAGCAGAGAGGAGAGCAGAGAGAAGAAGAGCAGAGAGGAGAGCAGAGAGAAGAGCAGAGAGAAGAAGAGCAGAGAGGAGAAGAGCAGAGAGAAGAGCAGAGAGAAGAAGAGCAGAGAGGAGAAGAGCAGAGAGGAGAAGAGCAGAGAGAAGAAGAGCAGAGAGGAGAGCAGAGAGGAGAAGAGCAGAGAGAAGAAGAGCAGAGAGGAGAAGAGCAGAGGGGAGAAGAGCAGAGAGGAGAAGAGCAGAGAGGAGAAGAGCAGAGAGGAGAAGAGCAGAGAGGAGAAGAGCAGAGGGGAGAAGAGCAGAGAGGAGAAGAGCAGAGGGGAGAAGAGCAGAGAGGAGAAGAGCAGAGAGGAGAAGAGCAGAGAGGAGAAGAGCAGAGAGGAGAAGAGCAGAGAGAAGAAGAGCAGAGAGGAGAAGAGCAGAGAGGAGAAGAGCAGAGAGGAGAAGATATCGGATATCGGTATCGAAGGTACTGCACTCAGCTGGCTCCAGTCCTACCTCTCCGACAGATCCCACTTCATCTCCCTCAACAATCACTCCTCTACCACAGCTTCAGTCACCCAAGGTGTTCCCCAAGGTTCAGTACTCGGCCCCCTCCTCTTCATCATCTACATCCTCCCCATGGGTCAGATTCTCCGCCATCACAACCTGGACTTTCACTGCTACGCTGACGACACACAGATCTACCTCAGCACCAAATCCCCCCACAGCCCCCCTCTCACACACATCGAATCCTGTCTGACTGCAATCAAATCCTCGATGCAACACAACTTCCTCAAACTCAACCGCAATAAAACTGAACTCCTCCTCATCGGCTCCAAATCCACCCTCAGCAAAACCCCCAACCTGACACTCACCATCGATGGCACCCCTGTTTCCCCCTCCACGCAGGCACGCAACCTTGGCGTGATATTTGACCCCACCCTCTCCCTCGACCCCCACATCCGCCAAGTTGTAAAAACCTAATTTTTCCACCTCCGCAATATCGCCAAACTCCGTCCCTCTCTCACGCGCCCCGCAGCTGAGCGACTCATCCACGCCTTCATCTCCTCCCGCCTTGACTACTGCAACTCACTCCTCTACGGCATCAGCACAACATCCCTCAACAGACTCCAGCGTGTCCAGAACGCAGCCGCCAGACTCCTCACCCACACCAAATCATGGCGTCACATCACCCCGGTCCTCAAAGAACTCCACTGGCTCCCCGTCTCACACCGCATTCACTACAAACTCCTGGTCCTCACCTATAAAGCCCTCGACCATCTGGCCCCCCCCTATCTCACTGACCTCCTCATCCTCTACCAACCCCCCGCGTGTGCGTGTGTGTGTGTGTGTGTGTGTGTGTGTGTGTGTGTGTGTGTGTGTGTGTGTGTGTGTGTGTGTGTGTGTGTGTGTGTGTCTGTCTGTCTGTCTGTCTGTCTGTCTGTCTGTCTGTCTGTGTGTGTGTGTGTGTGTGTGTGTGTGTGTGTGTGTGTGTGTGTGTGTGTGTGTGTGTGTGTGTGTGTGTGTGTGTGTGTGTGTGTGTGTGTGTGTGTGTGTGTGTGTGTGTGTGTGTGTGTGTGTGTGTGTTGTACATTCCTGCTTTTTTTACTTCTTGCACCACAATTCTCTCTCATTGTTCTTCCAATGAAACTGCCGCCCTGTCAGGGTGTGTGACTTCCACAGACCTGATCCAAACACACACCCATGATGCGTGGACTCATTTGACTGAGTGTGTTTTGGCTTGAAGTCAGTATCATTTTCCTTAGAATATGACTCCTCCCAGGTATTGATTGCACAATGACCCACAGCATCTCTGTTCTCTATAGCAGTGGTTCTCAAACTTTTTTCAATAATGTACCCCCTTTGAAAAACAATGTCAGCCAAGTACGAAACTGGTCAATTCCTTTCTCTTTAATAATGAGAATGACAATTTGGATCTGTATTTACTAAGTGGGAAGAGTGAGACAGGTTCAAAATGTCACCATTTTAAAAGTTGAGTTCTTTTTTCTTGATAAGGAATGACTCGGTGGTAAACATTGTCAGCAATAACAAAATGAAGCTTGTTGCAGATTCTAAGACACTCCAGTGTTGGTGACTTGGCATGGAGCGCTATATAAATCCCATTTATTATTATTATTATTAATAAATGACTCCCTGCTTTGGTTATCTCATCTATGGCTTACGGTTAATACTGATTTATGATTTGATATATGGCTGTGGTTCAGTTCTCGTCTTCTTGCCTCTGCTCTCAAGCCTTTAAAGTCCCCCCCACTCCCCTCGAAAACCGTGTATTGGTACGACCCAGATATGGCTTTCCCAAAACATCCATAAAACAATCTCTGCTTCCGATAATGCAGGACGAATCAAATCATCATCAAATCAGTCCAGGGCCGTAAAGAGGGGTCAGATTAAAATGCTCTTTATAATCCATAATGAGATCGACCTCTCTCTGTGATTCGTGGCTGAGGTAAGAAGCCCTGCTGCACTCAGCTCGTGGAGCTTTAGTCTTGTTGCAAGCAAAGTGTTGTGTTAGAAATGTATATTACCGGTCCCCAGCACATAGAAACTGCCGGATGCTAACCTGCATAAGTTGCATTAATTAGCACTAAAGCTTACAGTGGACAATAGTTAAAAATGGTTTGGTCTATATGAGCAGTTTTGGAATGGTTTTGGAGGTTATTGAAGATGCTGAATCCATTTCTGACCTTTTCAGGATGCGTAATGGCAGTTTTAACTAGAAAATGCTAATATTTGTACCCTCTGTGGGCTGGTTTTGATTACCATGAGTAGAGATTGGATACAGAGAACACAAGATTATCATTATTACCTCAACTGTGGACAATTTATTTTCAAATAAATAAGCAATCTGTCCAGTCCAAATGATCCAGAGTCCCTTAAAACTTCCATATCAACCCAAAATTCATCACAATCAGCCACCAGAGAATACAGATATAGCCACTTTCTGGGTTAAACTGCAACCCTCAGCGTCCTCAATGACCAAGTGATTTCATTTGGCTAAAATGCCATGAATGGTATTCAACACAACTTGTGCTAATTGTGCAAAAACCCCAACATGTGCAGGTTAGCATCCAGAAGTTTCTATGTGCTGGTACTTCTGCCCCCCTCCAGTTCCCACTCTATTTGGTCCGATCAGGTCTTGAACCAGTGGGGAGACTTTTTTCCAAGGGAAGTAATCAGAAGTCCAAAAGACTCTGAACGCAGCATCTTTTGGAAACTTTAATTGCACTCTCTAGTTGTCTATAGACTCAAAAACACGTAAGTCAGTGTAAAGCAAAATGTTGGGGTCGTCAACATCTCCGGGACCACTTTAGGACTCTATGATAAGCTTTGGATCCTTAACATGTACTAAATGTAAACAGGAATGTTGTCGACTGTAATAGAAACATTTTGTTTCAGTCCTCATAAAAGTAGATGGATTTATGGGTTCAGATTTACAGTAAACGCATCTTATCATATCTCATGACAACTTTTAGTATTCAAGACTGTAAAGTTTATGGAGGGACTGTGTCTGGGAAGTCATAGACACAGTCCCCCCCCCCCCCCCCCCACCTGCTGATATTAAGAGAACGCTCCCTGATCTCTGCCTCCTCATCCTCAGAGACCAGCAGCACAGGTAGGAACTATTTGAAACAGGAGTCATGGAATATATCCGAGATGTAAGGCTGAATTCTGTGGAGAGAATCTGACTGCAGAAATTAGAGATGTTTAAAATATACTGCTTTTATAATATTTCTTTATGTTGTGTACTAAAACATTTTTATTCCATCCAGAAAACTCATTGGACGCCCCATCTTAAAGCTCCTGTAAACCAGTCGCCATGGCAATGTGAGTAAAAACTCCATCAGAGTTCATCATTTTAGTCTAAAAACACAATGAAGTTTTGCTTTACACTGTTTTACTATACATGTAAACAACTAGAAAGAGCAATTCAAGTTTCCAAAAGATGCTGCGTTCAGAGTCTCTTGGACTTCTGATTACTTCCCTGGGAAAAATGTCTCCTTTCTGGTTTTTCCTCACTGGTTCAAGTCCTGATCCGACCAATTAGAGTGGGAACAGGAGGGGACCAGTTCACCATGTGGGTTAAAGAAGTACCAGCACATAGAAACTTCTGGATGCTAACCTGCACATGTTGGGGGTTTTGCAAAATTAGCACAAGTTGTGTTAAATACCATTCATGGCATTTTAGCCAAATGAAATCACTATGTGCTGGGGACCCGTAATATACATTTCTAACACAACACTTTGCTGGCAACAAGACTAAAGCTCCACGAGCTGAGTGCAGCAGGGCTTCTTACCTCAGCCATGAAGCGCAGAGAGAGGTCGATCTCATTATGGATTTAAAGTTTCCAAAAGATGCTGCGTTCAGAGTCTTTTGGACTTCTGATTACTTCCCTGGGAAAAATGTCTCCTTACTGGTTCAAGTCCTGATCGGACCAAATAGAGTGGGAACTGGTTTGTTGGAGGGGGGCCAGTTCACCTCCCTGAAAATGCCAAGAAGTAATAATAATAATAATACATGGGATTTTTATAGCGCTTTTCCTAATGCTCAAAGACGCTTTATATATATATATAAATATATATATATATATATATATAAAATGTGCAGCTCATAGAGACCTGTTGTGAACCCGCGGTTGTTGAGTACGCCAAAGTTTTACATAGAAACTGCCACCTGCATATGTTGGGCAAAAAGTTACCATTACAGCCTATGTGGACAATAGTTTAACAATGGTTTTGTGGGTTATTGAGAATGCTGAATCCATTCCTGACCAGAAAGACGCCATATTTGTACTCTGATTTTTGATACATTTTGAGACGATTTTAAAGATTTCGGAGACTCTGGATCATCTGGATTGGACAGATTGCCTGTTATTGCGTGAGATAATACCAACACGTTCTCACTCCTAACCCGTCACATATTGAAGGACAGTCAG
Source organism: Notothenia rossii (assembly GCF_949606895.1). NCBI lineage: Eukaryota > Metazoa > Chordata > Actinopteri > Perciformes > Nototheniidae > Notothenia > Notothenia rossii. Next base: position 1,556,218 of record NC_136906.1, on the reverse strand, counting down.
GGCCCCTCCCCGTCACTCTATTAGGCACAGGGTACCCCTTGAGAGTCAGTTTCCAACGGGCCGGGCGTCACATGGACCTTTATAGACCTCCCATAGCGCACGGAGTGGACCTGTTCAAATCGTTCAAATCCAGTTTTGGACAGTCTGCCGTGGTCCCATCCCATTGCAAAGTGCTGCTCGACGCTCGGCGTAACCCTCGGCGCACACTCAAACATCCAATCATAGAGCTTGAGGACTATCACGGGGTTTGTCAAGCGAAGCGGAGAGAATACTTACTTCAGGGTGTAATATTCTCTAAAGTAAATGAGCTGCTCCGACCCTCGGTGCTGACGGACTCCAACTTGTGTTTATTAATCAAACAAATAAATAAACACAAGGATAATGATGTGTTATTGTTGAGTAAATAACAGTGTGTGGTTTAGAAAAGAATATGAAACAATACAGATTTCAGTTTTCTGAGCCCCTACTCTCCTCATAACTGACGGCAACAAAAGTCCAACATTACTCAATTAAAATAAAGAAGTAAAAACAATAAGTGTGGCTTCATATTGAGTTAGAAAAAGGTTGATAAACGCTGTGAGAATGGATCTGAGGAGAGCATTTAGCCGCGATCCCAACTCCTCTATTACCAACGTTCAGGGAGCTCTATGCAAGTCAATGAGACGCCCTGCCCGTTGAACGCTGACTCTCAAGGGGTACCCTGTACGTAATAGAGTGACGGGGAGGGGCCCTGACCGTCCGTCAACATGTGACGGGTTGGGAGTGAGAACGTGTTGGATAATAAGGTTAATCTTGTGCTCTCTGTATCCAATGGTCGCAACACTCCTCATGGTTGTCCAAATCCTCCCACAGAGAGGACAGATATGGCTTCTTCCCGGGTACGAAATAGACTCAGCATCCCCAATAACCCCCAAAACCACTCCTATAATGTTCGAATCAGCCAAGCCATTCTTTAACTATTGTATGCATATGCTATAATGCCATTCATTCTATTGAACAAAACTGATAATAATTGTGCAAATTGCCCAACAGGTTAGCATCCGGCAGTTTCTATGTGCTGGAGACCCTACTCTACATTTCTAGAATTAAACTATCGGGTACATTTCTGGGTTCACTATGCTGGAAACTAGACTAAAGGGGCGGATCTAGGAGTAAACAAAGTCAGGGGTTAAGCACAGAGAGGCCAGGACGCGCACAATGCTATAACACTATGGCCTACTTTGTTAAATGTATTGCATTGTATGACTCCTGCAAACACTACAGTAAGACTGCCTTTTCTTAAAGGTCCTCTGGAGTGTCGCTAACTCCAGTCAGTATATTGTTTGTATTTGCACACGTCGTTATGTAATCTAGTCTTACATCACAATACAATCAAATTAATTCCATTGCCTTGCCCCACTTTAAGAGCTTTTATGGTGTGATTTGAACAGCTCTGCCAACACGCTGATATACTGGCAATAAATGATCTCAACTCAAGGCTCCACTAACACTTTTAAGACCAACATATAGCCTTACATACAATACAGAGGGCAATCACAGAATGAACACTACCATACGAGTATATGTGTAGTACAAATTATACAGAGGGTGATCACAGTGTGAGTACTACCATACGAGTATATGTGTAGCACACTTTATACAGAGGGTGATCACAGTGTGAATACTACCATACGAGTATATGTGTAGTACACATTATACAGAGGGTGATCACAGTGTGAATACTACCATACGAGTATATGTGTAGTACACATTATACAGAGGGTGATCACAGTGTGAGTACTACCATACGAGTATATGTGTAGTACAAATTATACAGAGGGCGATCACAGTGTGAATACTACCATACGAGTATATGTGTAGTACACATTATACAGAGGGCGATCACAGTGTGAGTACTACCATACGAGTATATGTGTAGTACACATTATACAGAGGGCGATCACAGTGTGAGTACTACCATACGAGTATATGTGTAGTACACATTATACAGAGGGCGATCACAGTGTGAATACTACCATATGAGTATATGTGTAGTACACATTATACAGAGGGCGATCACAGTGTGAGTACTACCATACGAGTATATGTGTAGTACACATTATACAGAGGGCGATCACAGTGTGAGTACTACCATACGAGTATATGTGTAGTACACATTATACAGAGGGCGATCACAGTGTGAGTACTACCATACGAGTATATGTGTAGTACACATTATACAGAGGGCGATCACAGTGTGAATACTACCATATGAGTATATGTGTAGTACACATTATACAGAGGGCGATCACAGTGTGAATACTACCATATGAGTATATGTGTAGTACAAATTATACAGAGGGCGATCACAGTGTGAATACTACCATACGAGTATATGTGTAGTACACATTATACAGAGGGCGATCACAGTGTGAGTACTACCATACGAGTATATGTGTAGTACACATTATACAGAGGGCGATCACAGTGTGAGTACTACCATACGAGTATATGTGTAGTACACATTATACAGAGGGCGATCACAGTGTGAATACTACCATATGAGTATATGTGTAGTACACATTATACAGAGGGCGATCACAGTGTGAGTACTACCATACGAGTATATGTGTAGTACACATTATACAGAGGGCGATCACAGTGTGAGTACTACCATACGAGTATATGTGTAGTACACATTATACAGAGGGCGATCACAGTGTGAGTACTACCATACGAGTATATGTGTAGTACACATTATACAGAGGGCGATCACAGTGTGAATACTACCATATGAGTATATGTGTAGTACACATTATACAGAGGGCGATCACAGTGTGAGTACTACCATACGAGTATATGTCTTGTGTAGCACATTTTATACAGAGGAAGATCTTGACGTTTGACTACTGCACACCTCCCAAATTATCTTTCTATTTCTAATTCTTGGTGGATTTAGGTTCACACACTAAACTGCTTTTCTGTAAAGTTGTATTTATTTTTCTTTGTTCAGTAGCTTTTGAGCTGATGTCTTTACTTTTCTACAGGAACATCCTATCCAAATTTGCTGACATCAAATACAAAGTTCAGATCTTTCCAGGATCTCCTTCTGTCTACCGGCTGAAACCAGAACAAAAGAACATTGGCTCTATAAGAAGACTGACTCTCGGTAAAAGAGATCCAACGAAGCTGAACAAAACCATCTTGCTTGTTGGTGAAACAGGCACAGGAAAATCAACTCTGATCAACGCTCTGATCAACTTCGCCATGGGAGTGGAGTTCGAGGACGATGTCTTTTTTCAGATCGTACAGGAAGCAAGGAAGAGTCAAACAGAAAGTCAGACTTCAGACGTGATCGTGTACGATGTCTTTGGTCTTGAAGACAAAACTCTGCCCTTCTCTCTGACCATCATCGATTCCCCCGGGTTTGGAGATACCAAAGGGATTGACAAAGATGTCATCGTCAGCGAAAGATTGTTGGACTTGTTCCGCTCAAGGGATGGAGCTCATGAGATCGATGCAGTGTGTCTGGTGCTGAAAGCGAGTGACAATCGACTGAGTGACCGACTGACTTACGTACTTGATTCAGTGGTGTCTCTGTTTGGAAAAGACATAGAGAAGAACATCGTTGCCCTCATCACACACTCAGATTTTGTGTCAGCTGCAAATGTTCTACAAGCTCTGAAAGAGGCAAAGATGATGTGTGCGAAAGACGAGAAGGATCGGCCTGTTCATTTCATGTTTAATAACATCCAGAAAACAGAGAGAAGTAAGAGAAATGAGCGTACTCTAAAGTATGCATGGGAATCAACAGAAGGCGAAATCAGTCAATTCACAGATTTCCTGAAAAATAGCAAACCACAGAACCTGATAAACACCGTTGAAGTGTTGAACAGACGCATGAGACTGACAGCCAGCATCCACAACCTGCAGGAGAGGATTGAGTTCATTGTACTGAAACAGAGAGAGATCAAACAGACTCAGGAAGTTCTGAAGAAACACGAACAAGACATGAAGAATAACGAGGACTTCAAGGTAGAAGTTGATGAAGTCTATAAATGTAAAGAACCTGTCGATGAGAAACGATGGTGGGCGTTAGGGTTAAACTATGGAGGAGCTGTCTGCTGTGAAGTCTGTAAGGAGAACTGTCACTATCCATGCACACTGGCCCTGTATCCAAGTCACTGTGAGGTCATGCAATACAAATGCACAATATGCCACAAAACATGTACTGTATCAGGCCATAAGAATGAGCTCTACTGCATGGTCTGTACTTGGAAATGTCACGAATCCAAACACGTGAAAACAGAACAATGCACTAAATGTGAGAATAAGTGCAGTGATCCAAGTCATCCGAAAACACACTGGAGATATGTGAGCAAGACCAGGAGAGTTACTAGGACCAAACGAGAGATGAAAGCAATGTATGATAAGGGTAGAAAAGACAGTGAGAAGTCAGCCAGCCTCTTGGGAACTCTCCAGAAGATCATAGAAGACCTCCAGAAAGAAAAAGATCAGTTTCTGGAAGAGTCTTTCCAACATGTTGTCCGACTGGATGAGATCGCCATGAAGGTTGTTTCCCTGGCCACTCAGGTGCAGATGGACTTCCTGATCGACATTATGAACGAGAAGGGAGACACAGAGAAGGTCATGAAACTGAAAGAGATGAAAAGCAAAATGGATGAACATAAACAGTTCAAGTCACTGCTGCGCTTCTGGTATTGTAAAACAGCAGAATTCGGCAGAGCAGCAGTGGAGAACTTCAGACAGAAGACAGGGGTGTAGAAAACAAGCTCACCCTGTTGATCAACCTACAAAGTGGGATGTTGATATCAGGACTTCAAAGGGAAACTCCACTTTGAAGTGGGTCACGGTTAGAGTCAAAAGACAATCCCAACATGAAGATCATTTCTCCGTAAAGGAACACAAAGACAGCCAAACGGCGTTGAACTGAGGAAACAGCGTATCGTGCATCGATGATTGAACATTCGTGGAACTCCAGACAAACACAGACCCTCAATTGTTGCTCTAGTTTTAAAGTGAGTGAGGAACCCCCCCTGCTGTTGAATGCCAGGTACAACAGCTCCCTCCCTCCTATATAGGGACTTTCTAATTGTACTGATGTTGAATACCATGAGTAGTGTTGCAACCATTGGATATAGAGAGCACAAGATGAACATTATAACCTCTACTGTGGACAATTATTTTCAAATAAATAAGCAATCTGTCCAATCTGATCGAGAGTCACCTAAACCTTCAGCCCACCAAGAGTACACATATTGCCCTTTTTTTGGTTATAACTGCCATAATTGATCCTGAAAATGTCAGAAATGGAAAAAAAACAAGACCACTCCAACGTTTTCCAAACCGGCCAAGTTGTCTTTTTAACTATTCTCCATTATAGGCTATCATTGTAATAATGCTAACGGGAAGTATGCAAATCGTCCAACATATGTGAGTTAGCATCCAGACGTTTCTATATGTTTGGGAACCCTACGATACATTTCTATCATAAAACTTGGGGTACATTTCCGGGTTCACTACAGGACTCTATGATCGGACAACTAGACTTCTATATGAAGTATATTGCGTTGCCTTTTTGGAGGAGCCTTGAGATTTGTATGACCAAAATGAAGCTGTAGTGGTTTCATAAGACAACAAAGCGTTTTAATGTTTTAATTAACAAAACTGTAATGTTCATCTATATGCAGATGATACCGTTATTTACACATCAAAACCAAATCTCTCTCAAATTCAAGTTTCACTCCAGTCAGATTTCACCCTCCTGCAAGACTGGCTATTCCAGAACAAGTTACTTTTGAACAAAACTAAATCCTTCTCTATGATCTTTGGTACCCGACACAAACTCAAATCTTTGACTGGCTCATGTGATATTTCTTGCAATGATGGTACAATTCTGCATAGAGTTGACAGTTTTAAATATTTAGGGGTATGGCTTGACTCTAACCTTTCATTCAAACCTCATATTGATCATATACTGCATAAAGTAAACTTTGGTCTCGGTACTCTTTACCGCTCTCGGCACTGTTTTACCTTAAAAGTTAGGAAAAAACTTGCTACCCAACTGCTATTTCCCTTATTAGACTATTGTGACGTTGTTTATCTCAATGCTCCGAAATCTGTTCTAGCCCCGCTAAACATTGCTTACAATAGAATGTGTAGATTTATTCTCGGTTGTGATTTCCATACACACCACTGTGCACTGTACCTAAACCTCAATCTCCCTTCTCCTGATTTGAGAAGACATTTGCACTGGCTTGAGTTCATTTATAAAAGTTTCAACTTTAATTATCCCCCATATTTGAAACAGTATCTCTTTCGTTTTACATCAACCCACCAAGTTAGACATACCTCTCAGCTCTTCTTCACCGTTCCTCTAGTTAAAAAGGACATTGGCAAAAGAGCCTTCAAATTTAAAGCTCCTGCTGATTGGAATAACTTACCTGCTACCATCAGATCTCTCCCTACTCTGACTTTGTTCAAGCGTGCATTGTCGTCTCACCTCAAGGTTGAATGTTTTTGTATGACCTGAAGTACTTTATTTATTGTTTAAGGGTTGTTGAGGCTCCATCTTATTTCACCATCTCCTCATGAGATGACCCACCTATTGCCCATTTCTAAGTCTTTATTTCTAAGTCTTTATTGTTATGATTTTGTATATATAGTACAGCTACTCTACTTTACTCTACCCAATGATATGCATTCAATGTAACCGCCTATAATGTATTACCATGTGCTGTATGCTTAGGCTGAATGTTTGTAATTTCTTGGTTATTTCTTCCGATGTATGTGTGTGAATGTTGTTTGTATGTTGTACTTGTTTGTTATTTGTTTTCTTGGGACCCCCTTGAAAACGAGGTGATTCACCTCAAGGGGTTTATCCTAATAAAGAAATTTGAATATATATTTGAATATAGAGACTGAGCAGCTGTGGTCCTCAGAGGCTTTTTACTGACGCAGCTTTTAACGTTCATGTTGATGTAAAAGACAACGTGTAATAATGTGTGCATCATTTTCTGATGTTATGATGATATTTAACCTGCTGCTTAGTTTTTCTAAATCACACTCTATATAAAAGAGACGCAGCGTTCTCCTGGAAGGTAGAACAAGAAAAACCTCTATTTGGAGAATGGATTATTGCCATTTAGGTTATGCATGTTTTACTTTACCATTTATCACTTTTTGCATAAGATGCAGATGATTGTGTTTTTTTTAACCATGTATGATGATAATGAGCCTGAAGCTTAGTTATGTTTTAGAATCACAACCTGACATATTGTATATAAGAAAGGTGTCAGTAATAGATTCAAAAGACAAGCCTGCTGTTTTTATAGGATTTGCTTTCAGGTTGTTTGCATTCATACCTTTTTAGATATTCATCCTCTGCAGCTCACCCAGAATGCAGCGGCTCGTCTGCTCTTCAACCTTCCTAAATGTTCCCACACCACACCGCTCCTCCGCTCCCTTCACTGGCTTCCAGTAACTGCTAGAATCCACTTCAAGACACTGGTACTTGCGTACCATGCTGTGAATGGATCTGGCCCTTCCTACATCCAGGACATGGTTAAACCGTACACCCCAGCACGTGCACTCCGCTCTGCATCAGCCAAACAGCTCGCTGCACCCGCACTGCGAGGGGGACCCAAGTTCCCATCAGCAGAAACACGTGGGTTTGCTATCCTGGATCCAAAATGGTGGAATGAGCTCCCCATTGAAATCAGGACAGCAGAAAGCTTACACATCTTCTTCAGACTGAAAACTCATCTCTTTGGACTCCACTTCCAGAGATAGAATTACTAACAAAGCACTTATATACTAATAAAGGACTGGCTGATCTAAAGCCAGTTGAGTAGCTCTTGAAATGTTTGGCTCTATGAAACCTGATGTTCTTATATGATTCTGTTTTCTTCTAGTTTGTATCTTGTTGGTCGAACGCACTTCTTGTAAGTCTCTCTGGATAAAAGCCTCAGCTAAATGCAATGTAATGTAATGTCATCACTGATTGCTTTTATTTTGAGACTTGAATACTGGCAGTTTAGTTCAGATTTATCATTTAATCATTGTTATCCTTTTTAATGATCTGTAACCGTATATACTGTATATGATTTAAATAAATAAAAACAAGTAGACTGTCGTGGTCTACTGAAAGACAGCAGCTTCTTTTATTATTGTCTGACTTCTGAACAAAGCTCAGTAAGGCCTCCTGGTGTGTGTGTGTGTGTGTGTGTGTGTGTGTGTGTGTGTGTGTGTGTGTGTGTGTGTGTGTGTGTGTGTGTGTGTGTGTTCAAACTGTATTCTTGTTTTACTGTCATATAGTTTCATAACTGTTTTTCATTTATTCTCTTATTTTTGTATACCTATAATGATCATATGAAGGTGTGCCTCAGAAATACTTGTTTACATGAATGGTGACCAAACCGTTTGAGACCCACTGAGACTAATAGACTAAAGTGAACTGTCTAAACCAGGGGTGTCAAACTCAAGGCTCGGGGGCCAAATCCGGTCCGCAACTTCATTTTATGTGGCCCCGCAAGAGCTTGCAAAGAATATAATACATTTATTATACGGTTACATGCCACTTTACAGAAGCACATTGCCAATAAACGACATGTCCCACAATGCATCTCGTTTTGTGACCTGCGCACTGAAGAGACTTCTGCTTTCAGATGTAGTTCATTACTAAGTTATTATCCTATCCCATAATAATCCAATTCAGAGGCAATAATGTAATATAATATATATTATATATATATTTATATATGTATATTTATATAGTTACCCTATAGGCCCTTTGAGTGCAACCATAATGCTAATGTGGCCCGCGATGAAATTGAGTTTGACCCCCCTGCTCTAAACCCTCAGAGAGTCCTTCAGTTCACTGAGCCTCTCAGTCTGACAGGAAATAAGAAACTTTTAACGGGGACTGTATGTGATCAAAGGTTTTCAAATGCTGCAGCAACTGTCATGGGGGGGGGGGGGGCAGTGTGTGTGTGTGTGTGTGTGTATGTGTGTGTGTGTGTGTGTGTGTGTGTGTGTGTGTGTGTGTGTGTGTGTGTTGTACATTCCTGCTTTTTTTACTTCTTGCACCACAAGTCTTTCTCAATGTTCTTCCAATTAAACTGTCACCCTGTCAGGGTCTGTGACTTCCACATAACTGATAAAAAACACTCACAGCCATAGCCACACATGATGCGTGGACTCATTTAGCTTTGGTGATTATTTTAGCCTGAATTCAGTATCATTTTCCTTAGAATACTCCTCCCAGGTAATGATTGCACAATGACCCACAGCATCTCTGTTGTCTATATCAGTGGTTCTCAAACCTTTTACAAGAATGTACCCCGTTTGAAAAAAAAATTCCCCCTGACTAACGCGAAAAATATTTGTTAGGGAAAAAATGCCTATATAAAGAGGTACAGTACAACGCTGCACCACCAGTGTCTGATTTATTGAAACAACAACCTTGTAAATGCTACATTTCAAATCTTTACAATCCATCACTAAATTCATGGCAAACCAACTCCTCAAAAACAGAACTGCCGTAGCGACAAGAAGCAGATGTGAAATCTCCCTTGTACAGTTTTGGGTTGATCGCCTAATTCACGAACATTCCACCAGGGGGCGTAGTGTACAATTGATGGATTCCAATATACGTTACTTTCCGCGTAAGTGACTATAAGAATATGGCAATGTGATGGAACCATAGGGATGGAACTTTACATGCTTAATTATAACAGAGTAAATGTGTTTTAAATATAGGTTAAAGTTGTTTAAATAGTGTGATACTACCTACCAGGGCGCAAAAATACAATTTGCAAGGCAGGATAAGTGCTTGAATCATGGGTGTAAAAAGTTGAGGGGAACTGTTTTAAATAGGATTACAGTGTCATTCACTAAGGGCTCAGAACAGTCTCATAATACACACATACAAACAGAGAAGGTTTCACACTTGTGTTTTCCAATGCACACACACATTGTGTTCCATTTCATAAACATGTAAATACAATCCAAATACAGGAAAAAGGTTTACATGTGTATTTTTGATCCTCACATATTAGTTTTCCGTTTAAAACCGCTGCACCTGCAAACACAAACCGCTCTCTGTGCACGGATCGCTGTGCATTCGTGTGTGGGTATTTTGAGACTCCCCTGACGCTCACCCGATTCCTACTTGTAATTTGTTCTATCTATAGCCAATCAGATGTCTCCTTCATTCTAAGCCAATCACATGAGCGCGCCCCCACGAGGGTATGATTTATTGCGTTCATAGTGTGAATCCTTTTGTGTGCATGTGTGTATCATGAAACTGTTCTGAGCCCATAATTCACGGCTACTCAGAAAACAGGCTGCAGGACCTGGCTGTCCAAGGGAGGGGCAGTGAATGAAATGTGGAGAAAAGTGTTTAAAATAGGAGCAGAGTGGTGGGTACTTGGAGGCTGCATCAGCTAACTTATAAAACTACCAGGCTGCATCAGCTGACTTTACAAGGCAGGAATGGTGCTTACATCCTGGGTAACAGTGTGTAAAAAGTCGGGGGGAACTGTTTTAAATAGGAGGACAGTGTCATTAACTACTACCCAGAGAACAGGATGCAGCACCTGGCTTTCCAAGGGAGGAACAGTGTTTTAAATAGGAGTTGAGTAACAGGCTCATATCTCCACAATGCATTGAGAGAGGGAGCTGCTACTTCAACGCTGCTATATAGGCCACCATATGATTCATTGGTGTGAAAATTGCGACAGTTGGACAATGTCAAATATTTATAATCAACACACTTGGTATAGTAACACACCCACAACGTTTGGGGGTCAGGCGCCCTTGTTTACCATATTAAAGCATTTATCATCCTACTGTAGTAACATGCTTCCTCTGATTGAAAAACATTTATTGTAAGTTGCTTTGGATAAAAGCCTCAGCTAAATGCAATGTAATGTAATGTCATCACTGATTGCTTTTATTTTGAGACTTGAATACTGGCAGTTTAGTTCAGATTGATCATTTAATCATTGTTATCCTTTTTAATGATCTGTAACCGTATATAGGCTACTGTATATGATTTAAATAAATAAAAACAAGTAGACTGTCGTGGTCTACTGAAAGACAGCAGCTTCTTTTATTATTGTCTGACTTCTGAACAAAGCTCAGTAAGGCCTCCTGGTGTGTGTGTGTGTGTGTGTGTGTGTGTGTGTGTGTGTGTGTGTGTGTGGGGGTGTGTGTGTGTGTGTGTGTGTGTGTGTGTGTGTGTGTGTGTGTGTGTGTGTGTGTGTGTGTGTGTGTGTGTGTGTGTGTGTGTGTGTGTGTGTGTGTGTGAGACATCTGGCGGTTTGTCAGTTGGTCTCCGTCACTACTGCGTGCGCATGCAGCTTGCGTCAATCTTACGGTCCGAGAGGTGGGTTGATTGTAGTTAAAATCCGTCTATACAAGTGTTTGTAAAAGTTATAATTAGTGATTTTCAAATAGCGTAATCTAGTTCTATATACTATTACATCAATTCAGTGTAAATCCTGTTAAGATATGAGATCGCAAAATTAGTTAATTTATGATTTTTATCAGAATATGGGCTCATTTTAGCCGTTCGCCAGCTAGCTTAACCATAAAGCATTTACATACACATATATATAGATATTTAAAAATGTTATCATTTGATTTATTTATATTTTTCTACACAATCAATACTTTTACTGTTTTGATTGCAGTCATTTTACTTGTAGAGGTGTACTTTTACCGGTGTTAATAGTTATTTGAAATCAAAATAATATATACTGTTTATAACGGGTAACATCCTTTTTAAATCCAGAAGATGGCAGTAGTGCTGCATTAATGATGTAGGCCTCAGTGACAACCCACATTAGAAGAAGAGTAAAATATGAAACTGTATTTAACGTATGTTTTATCTCCAGGGATTTAGCGAGCAGCACTTCATGTCATGGGGAACCACAGCCAGGAAGCAGGTAGAAACCATCTGATCACCGACACACAGGTCAGTGTTCTTTCATTAATAAAGAACTGGATCTTCTTGCCATGCTCCATCAGGAGAATACATATTATTGTTTTTTACGACAAATAGGCGATGTTTTACACCTTAAAGTACTAATACCTCACTTTGAAAATACTACATGAAGGGAAAAGTCCTGCATTTAAAACCTTAAAGAGCAACTTCCAGGTTAAAGACACCTGTGAATAAATGTGTAGGAAAATGATGAATACACTAGATTTTCAAAAAGATATACAGAAATATACACTACAGTGACATCTGGCGTCGTTTTTGTAAGAAATGTTCACTTCCGCACAAAAAAGCCTCGGCACGTGACCTCCCGCGTGTGACGTAACACGGGGGACACAAGGGGGAGAGCGGCCGGTGTAACGTATTAATAAACATGGATCCCAATGCTAGTTTCGACACAGAAGACACAGAAGAAGTTGAACATGAATATTGGAATGCATATGACGGACCACAACCTTATAATGATGAGCCTGCTAGGCGTCCAAGAGACCAGGAGCAGCCAAGGATTAGAAGAAATAACGGCCATGGGAGAGAAATGGAGCTGTGGTGTGAGGAGAACCAGTGGAGAACAGAGCAGCTATCTTGGTGAGTGACCGACGTTAGCTACAGAATGTTAGCTAACGTCACATCACAACATTGTAAAGTTAGCTATCATATATCAGGCTATAACTAAAGTAGCATTGATAATATAGTAACTTTACTGGCAGGACTGTTGATACTGATCCATAACAGAAACTAATGCGCGAGTATCAGCCGTATCTCGCGTTACCTAATGCAACTCCACACTACGTCTTACGGTGCCGTGTACCGGAGGGGAGAGAGATACGGCTGATACTTGACGATCTGGCGGAGAAAGGTTGTGGAGCCTCCGTTGATATGCCGTTGTAAATGGCTTGATGGAAAGCAGGTGTGTAGTCGGGGAGGGTGCACAGCTGATTGCAGCAGGTGAGTGGAGGTTGAGCCGGGAGCCAGGAGTGACAGCCACCACGCACACACAGACAACACAGACAGGGGGAAACAAACAAACACAAAGGAGACGGCTGGAGCAGTACAGCCACCACAGCATTACCTAATGCAACTCCACACTACGTCTTACGGTGCCGTGTACCGGAGGGGGGAGAGAGAGAGCAGCGAAGGGGGGAGAGAGTGAGAGCAGCGAAGGGGGGGGGGGGGGGGGGGGAGAGAGATGTAATATGGTTTCCTGATAAAGCTGTGGAGAGTATGTGCTGCAGGGAGGTGGATGCACAACGCACCCAGGAACCAACGCTAGCTCCGGTCCTTTTTACTGTGGACTCGATGTCCTGACAGGCTGGTATTTGTGCAACCTGCACAAACACAATACTGCACCATGATTACAAATGGAGAAATACAATGTAAAACTACAGAAAAAGACCAGCTCACTAAAACACAACCGCTCTACTCAACGCAACTCTACTATACCCGCGGTCAGAGAGGGAGATGTGTCCCCTGCGTGATGTAATATGATGCGTTTGACGTATGACCTTAAAAAAAAGCCGTTTTTAAGAGCAGAGCTCAAATTGCTCCTTTCCCTCTGAATTCCTTATGTCTCTAAAACATATCAAATCCTGCATTCACTTCTTTAATTGTAATTTTCAAGCAAGTTTAAGCATAAATGTAGAAAAAATAAAAACCTGCAAGATGCTCTTTAAAGTATCAGCAAAATGTACGTTAAAGTAAAAGTATTGATTACTCAGTAAAATCTAGTTAGAGTAATCCACACATCTGGAGAAACATGGCTGCTCCGTTTGAAGTCTCCTCCAAACGCGTTCAACAAAAGCGACCTTCATCTCCCGGAGTCAGACGACACAGCTGATGGATCCTTCAGCGTATCCCAGAATTCATTGCGCCGGTATCCAGTGAGTTTTGATGTCCGCCGACTCAGAGGAAAATACTTTAAAGTAAGAGTTGTTTTTTAATTCAGTCAAATATTAAACAACACAAACGTCAAACCCAATAAGGGCCTGGGGACGTACGTTTTTAATAACATCATAAATATGTGATATATGTAATGCTAACTAGCTAGCTGGAGATGCTGCACTATTCTGTTAGGAGACTTTTGTAGTTTGTTTTGCTCCTAGTTTGTTTAACTGTTTATTAACCTAAGGGGGCCAATTATTTTTACTTTAAGTAAATTAACTGCATTTCATACATAGTTTTTGAATGCAGGACTTTTACCTGCAGTATTTTCATAGTAAAGTTTTAGTAATTAAACAGGTGTTTATAGTTATTTGAAATCAAAATAATATATACTGTTTATAACGGGTGACATTCTGTTTAAATCCAGGAGAGGGCAGTAGTGCTGCATTAAGGATGTAGACTGCAGTAACAACCCACATTAGAAAAAGAGTAAAATATAAAATGTATGTTTAATCTCCAGGAACCGATCAGCTGGAGGACAATTCTTTAAATGTAAGTATTGTTTTTAATTTACTCAAATATTTGACAACACCTACGCCAAACCCAAGAGCCCTTAAAGCGTACATCTTCAATAAATACACAAAAATGACTTTCTAAACTATTTAATAAATAAATAAACGTTTTAATATAAATTCTTTACATTTACATACAAATCATTTTTATTAGCAGATCATCATATTTACCTTTTACAATAAAAGTGTTCCCTGCTTCTCTCTCAGAGCAACTCCACAAACTATAGCTTACACACACACACACACACACACACACACACACACACACACACACACACACACACACACACACACACACACACACACACACACACACACACACACCACACACCACACACCACACACACACACACACACCACACACACACACACACACACACACACCACACACCACACACACACACACACACACACACACACACACACACACACACACACACACCACACACACACACACACGCACACACACCACACACACACACACCACACACACACACACACACACACACACTCACACACACACACACACACACACACACCACACACACACACACACACACACACACAGTACTCAGCTTATGAAAAGTCCTTTAATAGAAAAGCAATAGCATTAATTGTATGTTCTACAAATACCATTTTTAATAAAAATAATATATTCTGATGTAACCCTTTGGTACCCCTCTATAACAGATGCAATACCTTTTATTTAGTTATTTAATTACATCACTACATGGAGCTAGTTACTCTAAATGTTTTATATTGATTCAAATAAAGACCCAAACTTGTGCTCTTATATGAAATATTCATAAACTTGCAAATGTGTAATCTAATCTAAAATGAAACTTCAGGAGACGTAATGAAATGTCCCTATAGCCTATTTTAAAACATTTCTTTGCATGTTTTTGAAACATATCTTCAGGAGAAACAAAATCACAGACTTGCAAAACATAAAGGCATATTTATTACCTTTTGATCAAAAACTTCCTCATAATCAGAGAACCATGACTGTTTTTGTTTTTAAGAAAACTAAATATCTGTGGAGAGGATTTGTAATTAGGGTCAACACCTGATTTCCATCTTTCTGATAACTTTGAAAGATTTGAGTGATTCAACATCAAATGTATTTCTAATGTAATTATACATTCATCAAAACCCCAAGAGGCCGCATCGAGCTTTGCTCAGAAGTCACACGATCACAGAAGAAGCTGCTGTCTTTCAGTAGGCCACAACAGTTACTTGTTTTTATGGATTCACTTGATATATGGTTACAAATGATTACAAATGATTCCATGATGAAGAAAAAGAATCTGAACTAAACTGCTGAAACTCAAGTCTCAAAATAAAACCATAAATGCTTCATATCTAAAAAGGTCAAATGCAAAGTAACTGAATGCAAATCTTAAAAACAGGAGACGTTTCTTTCAACTCTGTCGTCACTGACACCTGTTTCATAAACAACACATTCAAGGTGATCCTCATCATACATGGTTCAAGAAACACCACAAACATCAGCTTTTTATGCACAAATGATCAAATGATGAAGAAAAAAGATGAACTCAACCGACAACAATCAAGTCTCCAAATAAAGCAACTAAAGATGAACATCTAAAAAGTTATAAATGCAACTCATAAAAAACTAGAAACTGAGTTTTTTCTTTGTTCTACTTTCCAGCAGAAAGCTGCGTCTCTTTTATATGCAGGACATGTGTTGAGTGTGATTTGAAGAAACTGAGCTGCAGGTTGAACATCCTCATATGTGGAGAATACACAATAACATCAGAACAAATGATTACACATCGTCTTTTACACCAAACATCGTTTAAAAACCAGTCAAAAGCCTCAAGAGCTGCAAAGTCTTTCTGCAGAACTGTCAACTCAAGATTCAAAGGCATCATTTTCTTATTCCAAAAGTATATCAGTCAATTGACTTTACATGAAAAGAACAAGTCATCAAATCATGCATTGCTTTATTTGCCATGCTTTGTATACAGAGGAGAGAGAGAGCTGCTGTAGCTAACATTGAACAGCAGGGGGGGCTCTTTCCTCCATTTGAAACCAGAGCAACAATTGAGGGTCTGTGTTCGTCTGGAGCTCCACAAACTCTCAATCACACAAGTTCAACGCCACTTGGCTGTCTTTGAATTCATTTAGAGACAATTTATATTCATGCTGGTAACAACGAGTATCCTCATCTGGTAACCAGCTGGAGGAGCATGCACAGTTAGCTACATTTTGGGCTGCATGCGGAACTTCACGGACATTGTGAGGAGGGACTTTGGGTCACAAAGGACAAAGTGAACTCACAAGGTGGTAAATAGGAATTGTCCATAACGTGTTCAGTGAAGTAAGGTTTGGTTATTGAACGGTAAACCACAAAGGGCTGTTTCCAGGAATTAAAAAGATAAAAAAGGTCAATCGAATTATCAACATCACACTTGGTATAATGAAATACCTTTCATCTAAGTGTAGAGGTTGTTTCCTACTCAGCTGTGTTCCCTCTGAAGAGATCCATAGTGGCTTTACCAAAACCAGACATCTCCCCCAGTTTCTTGACCTTCTCTGTGTCTCCCTTCTCCTTCATCTTCTCAATCAGGAAGTCCAGGTGGACCAGAGTGGAGAGTGAAACGACCTTCAGGGCGATCTCCTCCAGTCTCTCAACATGTTGAAACTGATCTTTGTCTTTCTGCAGGTCTTCTATGTTCTTCTGGAGAGTTCCCAAGAGACTAGCTGACTCCTCACTGTCTTCTTCGTGTGTCTTCAGAGCTTCCTGAGTCAGTTTGATCTCTTCCTGTTTCACTTCAATGAACTGAACTCTCTCTTGCAGGTTGTGGATGCAGGCTGTCAGGCTGTCACCACTGAATCAAAGACGTACCTCAGTCGGTCACTCAGTCGACTGTCACTCGCTATCAGCACCAGACACACTGCATCGATCTCATGAACTCCGTCTGTTGAGCCGAACAAGTCCAACAATCTTTCGCTGACGAGGACATCTCTCTCAATCCCTCTGGTGTCTCCAAACCCGGGGGAATCGATGGTGGTCAGAGAGAAGGGCAGAGTTTTATGACCAAAGGCCTCGTACACGATCACGTCTGACATCTGAGTTTCTCTTTGACTCCTTTTCTCTTCCTGTACGATCTGATACCAGACATCCTCCTCAAACTTCACTCCCATGGCGAGGTTAACCAGAGCGTTGATCAGAGTGGATTTTCCTGATCCTGTTTCACCAACAAGCGAGATGGTTTTGTTCATCCATGTTGGATCTTTTCCCCCGAGAGTCAGTCTTCTTATAGATCCTATGTTGCCTTGTTCTGGTTTCAGCCGGTAGACAGAAGGAGATCCTGGAATGATCTCAACTCTGTATTTGGTGTTATCGTGTTTGTGTGAGATGTTCCTTTAGAAAAGTACAAATATTATCTCCAAACTACTGAACATAGAAATACAGAAATACCACCTCACAAAAAAGCGGTTTAGTGTCTGTATACCTTAATCCTCCAAGAACTCTCAAATATGATTATTATATATGAATATTTGTATTTATATGTACTGTATGTGTTGAATTGTTGAATTGCCTTCGACACAGCAGTGTGTTAAAACAATGACACATTACTTCTAAGAATAGTTGTTCATTAACATGCTTATTAGCAGTTTATTGACTCTTTATTAGTCATTATAAAACACTTATTAAGGCCTTATTCTACAGGACCAAAAGAGTTCGGCTGGCTGTTTAATCTCTGTTCACACTGAGACAGGACAACACACAGAGAGAACAGTACACCTATTGTGTAAGTACATACAAGCAGGTCACACAGTATGATCACAAATACATAAAATCTGTTTTTATTAAAAAGCACAGGCTGCATGTGTTCTCAGCCTTGGAGAAACTTGACATGTCTTGGTATGTGTCTGAACCTCTCTTTAGTGGTTCATTAATAAAACAGATATTTCAACGTGTGCCTACTTCGTTCATGTGCTGTTGAGGTTCATTTCAGTAGTTGTGTGCTATAATGTATATACAAAGTGTGAAGAGGAGGCAACTTTAGAATAGGGAACCTGATCAGGTCAACTTACAGTTTTTCTCAATCGCTAAACCCACTATTTAGAATCAAAATTCCTTTCATCAAACCAACAGCACAGCCATCGAAACAGAAAACCATTTCTCTACAACAGTATACCATTTCTCATTGATATCACACAAAATGCAGATGCTAAGCAGTGTTTTGCAAAACAGATCACACAATTCTCTAACTGAAGTTACAATTCTCTACACAAAGATCAAAAATCTGTTGTGTAACTCATGTCTACAAAACAACAAATAATCTTCTCACAGTGGATAACACTTCCTCATAAACTTAGACCATAGCTACACTAATTGACACTTGATGTGCAAAATATGAACACTTGTTATCAGTCAATCACCCCCTTGAAAAAGGTAACTCCATGGAATGTACTGTATACCTTACAGTAATGATGTTACATTGAAAACATTTACAAGATAGAATTTGCATGACTGTACTTAAAATATGTTTTTAAATGGTGCCGGTAAAGCTATAATAGTGTTGATATGACTTGCATAGCTCTTTGAGATGTTCATATGGGGAGGATTAGCTATAGCTGATACAACATTTTTACAGTCAGTAATTGTGGTCTTTTCCTTTTTGCACATTGAGAAATGTTTTTTTTTGTATTGGGGTGAATTGAGTACTTCACTTCCATGTAAATGAATTGCTCACAGCTGACATCAATGAATTTCCTATAGTCATTGTAATTAGTGAGAATCCTATAAAAGACCTCCCTCACTTCAGTAAGATGTTTGTGTAAACAAAATGGCTGATCGAGTAGGTAGAGGAGCTCTGAGAGGAAGAAGGAACCCTGTTGTTCAGCGAGGAAGAGGGAGGGCTGATGTTCAGAGAGGAAGAGGGAGAGCTGATGTTCAGAGAGGAAGAGGGAGAGCTGATGTTCAGAGAGGAAGAGGGAGAGCTGATGTTCAGAGAGGAAGAGGGAACCCTCATGTTCAGAGAGGAAGAGGGAGGGCTGTACGTATGCGTGGTGGAAGAGTTGAAAGGGGACCAATGCGAACAGTAGTTTCGGACAACACCCGTGCAACTATTGTGGACCACGTCATAAACCATGGCATGTCCCTCAGTGAGGCTGGCCAAAGGGTTCAGCCCAATATACCGAGATCAACAGTGGCATCCATTATTAGGATCTTCAGGCACGAAAATAGGTAAGCTACTGTAACCCTTTTTTACAGCACTTCATGCATTTCTATTTTGATGTAGGTTTCGATCACTGTTTTTATATTACAGTACATAACATTCTCAAATATTTATTGATAGAACTGAAAGAGCACCCCGCCCTGGTGGCAGAGGAAAGGCCTTTACTCCAGAACAAGAGTCTGCCATTGTTGATATGGTTGTGGCCAACAATGAAATCCGCTTAAGGGAGATTCAGGCCAGAATAATTGCAGACCAGGATGTCTTCAGTAACATTCAGTCTATAAGTGTTGCAACCATTGACCGGGTGTTAAAGAGGCAACACCTCAGAATGAAACAGATCTATAAGGTTCCTTTTGAACGCAACTCTGACCGTGTGAAGGATTTAAGGCACCGGTATGTACAGGTAAGGACCTCAATCACACTGATGGCTTGCCTATATTTTTAGTATGTCTGACTGCTTACAGTAATGTAAAACGGTCCTCTGTTTGTTTCATTTTCTTTAGCGAATGATGGAGCTGGAAGGCAATGCATTACCACATGTTTTTGTATATGTGGATGAAGCAGGCTTCAACCTCTCCAAAGTGAGGAGACGTGGGAGGAACCTTATTGGGCAAAGAGCGACAGTCTTTGTTCCA